>NW_015549599.1:29683-31989 GCF_001515605.1 Sinocyclocheilus anshuiensis | reverse complement strand
GGCTCTTCGCTCTCTCAGTTGGGTCTGCCTCTCCACCAGGTCGCGGATCTGCTTCTCCACGGCCTCCAGCTCAACGTATCCTCACCTGCACTCAAAGGTAGACACACATCTGCCATTAAAGCAAGTAACAGTGAGTAAAACAATGGTAATGTGTGTGAATAGAGTATTAGCAATGTAAGCGATATTAGCGGCAACCACACTGGTGATGCTATCGGGCTATATGCTAATAGCGGACTCGGGAATTCAAAATATAACTAGTGTTAACAAGGCGCTCTGATTGTTTTTGTTGTAGAATACGATAGGGGATATATTCACACTTTATAGAAACGAAAATTATGGTGTATAAAATTGATTTTAAGATAAAAAATAGACGATAAAGAATTAACTTGACGGAGCTCAAACTCAAAACACATGGCAACAACAAACGTCATCCATTATCAGTCGCCGTTTACAACAAATATAATAAAATCAGAATCATTCTCGCTGAAATTTTGGTGCTTCCCTAGTTAGATGTTTTAATGAAGTTTGTTGTGCAGTCGGGCAAGTACAATTATCTTTCAGTTGCCCCTTCAAATCCACTTGTCCCAGACAAGCATCAACATCGAGCTTTGCTACTGTATATAAAATTCACACTGCCAAAGTGGCTAAAGTGGGAGTGACTGTGTTACATGCCACCATTGAATTCCACCTGCATTTGCGGGTTGATGGGTGTGAATGTCAAGCCCTGCATGACACACTAAAGGTTACTTTTTGTTATGTTTTTGTTATGAAAATCTCTTATTCTCATCAAGGCTGCATTAGTTTGATCAAAATACAGTAAAAAATAAAGTAACCACCCAGAACCCCATTGAAACCACCTAGCAATGCTCTAGCAATCATTAAGAACACCACAGCAACCACCCAGAACACCTATCAACTACAGAGAATATCCAAGTAACCACTTACAACTCCATAGAAACCACCATGCAGTGCCCTAGCAACCATATTGAAGACCCTATAGCTACTGCAAAGAACACCTAGCAAACACAGAGAACACCTTAGTAACCTCCCACAACCCCCCATAAATCACCTAGTAATGCCCTAGCAACCATTTCGAACATCCTAGCTATGACCAATACCACCTAGCAACCACAGAGAACATCCTAGTAACCACCCACAACTTTGTCTTTACTGTCACTTTTGACCAATTTAAAGCACCCCTGCTGAATCAAATTTATTTTAAGATAAAGTTTGAATACAACAATAACAGGTATCAAAGGATACCAAGATATTACCATGTTTTTTGGGACATGTACCATGCTGTATAGAAAAGTGCCATCTTTATTACCTAATACCATCATTGTCCAATGCTACTGCTACAGTATTTTACTGTAAGATGGCGCAGAAACCTATTTTTGTTCATGGACATGGCGTTTGATGCAAGCACATCGAGAGTTTGCACTCGAACCCTGTAATCCATTTCATTCAGAGCTGATAATCATGCGATTGTCTATCATTTGATGCTCCTGCTCTCTCAGACGCAAACAAACCCAAATGGTGACAGAGTGTTTTCCTCTGCACATTTTCTTCAGAGTGGTATCTGCAGAAAACGAAACAAACGGGAAGAGATCAAGGTGGTGTGGAGAACTGTTTAAAGCTTTTATTATATTATGACAGATGCTTTATTGAGGCTTGATGATGGTCCTGCTCTAAGAAACAATAAAGTGAACGTGATAGCAGTTGTTTCGAAATGTGTTTGTAAACACCCAGAGGCTCCATTTATAATTGAAGCTGACAAAGAGATGGAGAATGTGTTCAGATGACACCACTTAAAGGGAAAAAAATCATTTAAAGGGGAGATGATGTCATGCAAACCATTAATCCTACGGCAAAATAACATGAATACAATAACTTCAGAAGACATTTAAAATTGTCAGTAGCGTTGGTAAGTCCACATTTTTTTCTGCAGAATTGGGTTACTTTTATACTGCTGCTTTTTAGTCTGTTAGTTGAATAATATTTTAATAAAAATATTTTATTATTATGTTATTAATAAAAATGTTGTTCAATTAGCATGTTTTTGTGTTTTGCTTTGGTACCGAAATTGGTACCGAGAACCGTGGATTTTCACTGGTATGGGTACCGAATACTGAAATTTTGGTACCGTGAAAACACTATATATGCATATACGTATATATGTATATTTATACACGTATATATGTATATGTATATACGTATATATGTATACGTATATATGTATATATATGTATATATGTATATATATATATATATATATATATGTATATATGTATATGTATATATATATA
>NW_015549599.1:27272-29368 GCF_001515605.1 Sinocyclocheilus anshuiensis | reverse complement strand
CATACAGGAATGTCTTTATGGAATGCCCAAGAAAGAGAGATATGACCTTTATTCATGTTAATCCACAGGTATTTCACTCTTATTGTTTATTTTCTTCTTTTTATATTCTTGTACTGTGTTAATACTATAATGTTTCAGTGTTAACTGTGTCTTTCTCAATTGTTGCACAAAGGGAGTTCGCATTGTATATGCTGGGGAGAGGAATGTCTTAATGGAATGCCCAAGAAAGAGAGATATGAACTTTATTCATGTTAATCCACAGACGGAGTGAAGTTAATGCTGGGCGTGGCTGTCAATAAATCCCCTTTTGGTGAACAGAAGTGAAAGTGTCCTGGGTCTTCGTACACGCAACGCAGATGATGGTAACAGCGGTCAGCAACAGACCGGTTACACTAGCAAGCACCTAGCAACACAATAGCAACTGTCTGTGGCACTACAGCAAGGGAAATACAAGGAAACATCTGCTGGTGAGTTTTGCATTAGCAGAAATCACTCACATTTTCTTAAAAAAATATTAAATAAATGTATGAATTTAAAATATATTAATTGTCGTCAAACGTTTAGGTAAGTTTTTTTTTTTTTTTAAGAAATTAATACTTTTGAACAAGAATATAAATTGACCAAAATGATAATAAAGACATTTATAATGTTACAAAAGATTTTTATTTCAAATAAATTATGTGCTTTTGAACTTTCTATTTATCAAAGAATCCTGAAAAAAAATGCATGATGGTTTCCACAAAAATATGAAGCAGCACAACTGTTTTCGATATTGATAATAATCAGAAATGTTTCTTGAGCAGCAAATCAGCATATTAGAAAATACTTCTTCTAAAATGACAGACTTTTAATTTTAAATCACAATGAAGGACCAGCATGCGCCTTAGACTGCCAATAAAAGTGAAGAAAAGTTCGGCAAGATTCAAACACCACCCTAAGAAAAAAAGAAGAAACATTTATATCTTGATTTGTTTATCAGCAATGAGATGAAATGGAGAGCAAACGGAGACTTTTGCTTGTATAGTCTGAGAAAAAGACACTAATAATATCACACAGTCTCTTCTAAAGTTTTAGAAGATCTCAATATTGTCTCAAACTGTGCTCAGATGTGCCTAAGTCTATCAAAAGTCGTAGATTTCAATATGAATTCAAACACTTCTTATCAAATTCTTCCAAAATTAAATAGATGGTAATAAATAAAACTGGTATCCACAATACATTTTCCTCTTTTTCTCATATCTGTTTTATTTTGCCTGCTTTTAATTTGCAAATTTTACTGTTATTATAATGCTGTGGATTGTACGACTATGACTAAGCACTATGTGCTTGCAGAATTGCATGATATAAACCCAGAATTGAGGGAAAAGAAAGAATTGTGAAATAAAAATAATTGAGATATAAACAGAATTTTGAGATAAAAATGCAGATTATAAACTCACGATTCTGAGGGAAAAAACAGTCTGAATTGTGACACATAAACTCACAATTGTGAGTCAGAATTCTGAAATAAAATGTCTTAATTAATTGTATTTTTATTCTCTAGAAAAAAAAACAAACAAACTCGGAATTGCGAGACGTAAACTGAAATGTGAAAAAGTCAAAATTCTGAGTTTACATCTTGCAATTTTGACTTTTCTTTTCTAAGAACTGCAAGAAACAAAGTCTGGATTGTTAGATATAAATAAAAAAAAGAGAGAATTGTAAAGTAAAGAATTGTGAAATAAAAGTTGCAAATAGTGGCAGAAATGAGCTTCCATATCATATACTCCATTGTACAATCAGTGTCTGTTGTAGTAAAATCAGTCTTCTTTTCAACAGATGCACCAGAAATTATGGGTATTTTTCTTTCACTTTTTGTTTTTGATCACAATGATTCGTATTGTCAACGATTGTACCACCGGCAGCGAAACTGGCCTGGTCAAAACATGGACACTTCAGACAGCTGGTTTCACAGGAATCAGTGCCAGAATGAAACATGGACCATAGTGAGATAAAAACCTCATGACGTTTCAGAATGATATTCCAGAATATGAGACGATCACTGTCCGCTGTGGAATAAATCGCTTGCAAGAAGCCACAGGATACATGATCCTAAA
>NW_015549599.1:11698-26580 GCF_001515605.1 Sinocyclocheilus anshuiensis | reverse complement strand
TCGCGTTTCGGAAACAATACGCCTATTTCAATAGTTCTGTATTTTGAACGCTCTATAGAAAATATAAACATCTATCATTCATCATACTTACAGGTTGTGATTCAGTGGAGCAGCTTGTCCAAATAAACAAGATACTGATCCATCTTTCAACAGCAAGCATTTTGTGAATCCCACGTTGAACTCCCCGAGATTAGAGTAGCAGTCGTCAGTAAAATGACGTGTTTGTGGGCGGGGTCAAGTTGTTCGCGGCCGGCCAACGTAGAACATAGGCACGCATTATGCAAATGTGTTACCCCATGATGTGTAGCCGTCACGGAAGTAGGTTTCGAATTACTAGCAACTCGTTTCAGCTGTTCAGTGTCGATTCTTTATTTTGGGAGACAATAACTTTATTTATTGTGCACTTTCAGCTTTACAACTTATCATTTATATTCACATACAGCTACATTACACACTGCATGAAAGGCAATACTGGAAATGGCATAATAGGGGCACTTTAACATAGAACTGCCCTGAGAGAGTTCACAGCGAGTACACAGTCCGCCATTGCTGCACTGACGAGAATGTCTCCCAAGCGTTTTAGGTGTTCTGTAGCTGGATGTATGAATTCACATAGCTCTCTCCATTTACTCCCAAAATCTGAGCCGCTGAAGACGAGATGGATTAATTTTGTTTTCGAAGAAAATGCTCCCTCAACTCTACCGAAATTCGTTTATGTCTGCGTGAATCATTTTACACTGGACTGCTTTGAGAATGAGGGTCAGTATAAAGCAGGTTTTGCACAAAAGTTGCTCCTGAAGGATAGAGCAGTGCCAACTGTTCATGATCCAGCTACACCCCCAGAAGAAGTAAGTATCACACGTTTGTTTTCCAAATTGCCTTTCTGAAAGAGCTTCTTGGCACTCTGTAAGGCTAATGTTGCTAAAACTGTCATTGTCTGTCTGTTTTCACTGATGCTGCCTTCGCGTGCTACCAGAATGATCGTAAATAGGAATGTGGTAGTTTAAAATTGCATATGAAAGCAATGCCAAGTCGACCGCTTGAATTTGTCAAGCTCATAATCACATGTGGGACTTATAAAGTTTGTGATAGCATGCGATGGCACCATGAGACCAGCTAAGTTGTTATTTTTATTGCGCCGTGCTCCCCGTCTGTGTAATTCATAAATGCTAATTTATTATGCAAAGTACAATCAGATGACTGACTTTTAAATTGAGTATGTTTTCTGTAAGATATCAGGCTTGTACTAATAGTGGAATGTTTATTTGCAAAGGCCAGCACATCAGAACAGAGCAGCCAAACACTGTCCGAATCCGGATCGAACATATATGGCTGAACACCGCTACTAGCAGTTTCTGACATTTTCAGTGCGTGAGAGTGTTTTGTTATTGCTGGCATGCCAGTGCACTAGCTCTAAAAATTCCTCCCTCTTCTGAAAAGGGGGCGGGAGCACCAGCTCATTTGCATTTAAAGGAACATACACAAAAACAGCGCGTTTTGGCTCATACCCTAAAAATGACAATTTCAACAAGCTATACAAAATTATCTGGGTATTTTGAGCTAAAACTTCACATACACACTCTGGGGACATCAGAGACTTATTTTGCATCTTGTAAAAAGGGGCATAATAGGTCCCTTTTTATGAATAGTTCACCCAAAAATAAACTTTTTGACTTTTACTCACCCTCATATCACTGAGTACGTTTACATGGACAACAGTATTCCGATATTAACACGATTAAGACAATACTCTGATTAAGAATCTACCGTGTAAACAGAGATTTTTGATTACCTTTATCCGGCTAAAGTCATACTCGTACTTGTAAACACAAATCGAATTAAGACGTGGAGTATTCCTATTTTAGTCGTATTACTGAAGTGCAGTATAGACATGTACACACCTTAAATCACACTATTACCGTCGTGTAGGACTTTTCGCCATATGTTTCGACAGGATACACACATGGCAGTGGTCAACCGTTTGACGGCAAACAAAAGAGCATGGCTTCAAGCAAGATTGCACTTTTATCCGTCGTCGTCTGTTTGCACGTGTAGCATGACGTACAATTAACTGCACTTGAAGCTTTCGTAAAATTAAAAATGAAACACCCAAAACTGTATAGTACCGAAGCCGAACTGTATGTTTATACGTGAAATTCTGGAGGGAACGTCAGATTGCGTCGCGTGGGAATGTAATGACATGTGCCATTGATCAATCTATGTACTATAACATGTAAAACAGGAACATGAAAGGAATATTCTAAACACACACACACATTTTTTTAATTGTTTTTTTTTTTTTTTTCATACAATGAAAGTCAACATTTTTACGTTTATTTTGACTTTGTTCCATTACGTTATTTCTTAAGCTTCCATTTTTACAGCATTAAATTACATTATAGGGTGAATTTTGCAACTCTTTGGAATCTCAAAAGGCACTATTTGTTACGCCGTGTTTTAGACAGAGAACAGATATAGTCCTTAACACAAAGTCTTTAATCCAAAATGCACAGACAAATGGAACAGACGAGAATATACAACACCAGAAACGTAAACGAAACTGGACCAAGAACACAGAAAAAGGAAGAACTTAAGTACCGATACAAACAAGGTAAATTAACGAGACACAGCTGAACTAAAGAATTAATCATATCAGTAACTATGACAACAAAGGAAGAGCAGGAAAATCAAACAAAGGAACACAGGATCAAACTAAATACAAACTAAAAGTCCATGTAACTGAAACTAACTGAACATATCCGTAACACTATTGACCTGAATTCACCCTAAAATAGACTGGATTATGTTATATTGACTGCAAAATAAAGAAATAAAATAAAATAAAAGTTGTATGTTCATCTTAAATATTCCTAAAAATGGTAAACTGACCTGAGAATCAAAAGTGCCGGATTTTAAATAATAAATAAATAAAATTGAAAAGTGTCATCATTTACCCTCATGTTGTTCCAAACTTCTATAACTTTTTTTTTCTCTGTAAAACACAAAAGATACTTTGAAAAATGTTTTTGTTCCTTTTGTCCATAAGGTGAAAGTCAGTGGGGTCGACTGTTGTTTATATGTATTTTTTTAAATGTATTTTGACTTGTTCAATTCAACTTCTTATTTTCCGTTCTTGCAGCATAACATCAAATTATAGGGTGAATTTTGTCAATTTTTGACAGAAAATAGACTTTGGATTACTCTGATAATGATAAGTAAAAGAGAAATTCTTGCAAACAGCTGAAGTAATTTGAATAGCTTTGTTTATAGAAATTGGTGATAAACCTCGGAGAGTACATCTTTTCTATCCCTTTACACATTCTCTTGCACAGACACTTCTGCATTGGTCCTGTTTTCACTTTTATCATGAACTGAAACGATAAAATATGCAGTCATCATTTACTCATCAAATCACCCCAAATTTTTCCATCAAACACAAAAAGCAAAGTTTAGCAGAATTTGCATGCTTGTTTCTATACAACGGAAATAGCCAGTGATGAGCTGGGGCCTCCGAAAAGGACAAAAAGCACCATTAAAATAGCATAAAAGTAATCCAAATAGCAATATTTCAAGTATTCTGAAGCTATATGATAACTTTGTGTAAATAAATCATACAGAATATAGCATGAGTCATATGGATACATTTTCTGTGGTTTTTCATAATCTGTGGAAATTATGCTAAATTTCTCCTTTGGAAGAATACAAACAAACAAATAAATAATTTTTTTGGGTGATCTGCACCTTTAAATAAATAATTTTAAGTATTTAGGTGCCAAGCAGCGGCATATTCACACATGGGTTAATTTATCCAGTGTGAATGAAAGCATAAGTGTGTTTGGAAATCCTCGTGTGGGAGGGAAAAGGGGAGTTTGAGATGCAGCGAAGGCAGGAAACAGCAGCCACAATTTGTAAATGCAAATTCAGCTCAGTTGAGCATGTACCCGCAGCTGAAGAGAAAGTCTCTCTCTGTGTGTGTGTGTGTGTGTGAGCATGGGGATGTTCATGTGTCATTCAAAAGAGAAAGAGTGAATGTGCGTCCATGAATCAGAAGTGTTAGTTGGGAGGGGGTCTCATTTGAGCATGCAGATGAAAATGCATTTAATTTTAATGATCCAAGTTTTATACTTAAGTGTTTTTTTTTCTTTTCTCATTGATGTTATAAAATGATTAAATAATCATTACTTTGTCATTTGAACGTGGATTATTAATAATAATAATAAGAAGAAGAAAATGTGAATAAAATGAGGTTCCTCAACCTCATTAAAATAAAAGCAGCTCTGAAAGCTCGTCTTCGAACAGTTTGTCAGGAACAGTGTACAGATATGAAAGAGAATGTGCAAATACGTATCAGAAAGAGACATGGATGGACTGGAAATGTACTGAAAGGCAAATGACAGGAGAGGAAGGAGGAATGAAAGAAAAGAGAAACAAAAAAACATTACCGTTTCCTCAAAAATAATAAGCAGCACAGCTGTTTCCGACATTGATAATAATCAGAAATGTTTTGTGAGTAGCAAATCAGCATATTAGAATGATTTCTGAAGGATCATGTGACACTAAAGACTGGAGAAATTATGCTGAAAATTCAGCTTTGCATCACAGGAATAAATTACATTTTACAATATATTACAAGTTCTTTTAAATTGTAATAATATTTCACAATATTACTGTTTTTATACAGCCTTGGTGAGCAGAAGAGAGACTACTTTCAAAAACATTAAAAACTCTTATTGACCGCAAAATTTTGAATGATAATGTAATGGCTGCTTAAATATAAAAGATTTAATGTGTCTCTACATCACTCCCATATGTGTATTTATTAAGTCTTCATGACTTATTATTACTATAAAAGGTAGAAAATGGTCATAATAAAGAATGAGTAGCTATGTGCAGCTTTAACTGGTAGCATAGCTATATGGAGGCGCAGGACAGAGCTTGACTTTATATATCTAGAGGCCGTTGACGCTGAGTGATCCATCAGCGGCCCCTGAGGACACATTTCCCACACATCAGCTGCTGTTTCAGTCAGTCAGTTTGCTGCGGTCACCATCCATGAAGGTGTTCACGCTGCGGCAGTTGTACAAATGCAAGCCGACACTTCCAGCACATTTAGTTGTGGCCTCTCCTACTGGACATCATCCATAATGGACAGAGCACCTCTGAAGGACAGAGAGAGAGAGAAGGCGTGTTTCCATTACAGATTTGCACAAAACTTTGGCGATATTTCATTAATGTCGATAAAAAAAGTATTGCGAAATGATGGCGTTTCCGTTAACCAATGATATGTGACTAAAACCTAACCTTTTGCCTCTCGCGATAAGTCATGGCAACGGATTTTGGTGTGAAGAATGATCATATGACTTTTTACATACGCCATGTGACCTGTAAATGCGAAAAAGCCGTTTCCATTGCAGTTTTGCGAATTATTCCTTTTTCACATTGCCTGAAAAACCACCACATGTGAGCGTAAAAACATTTTTGCGAGATATGGGTGTTTTTGCGAAATTGACGCGTTTCCATTAGGCATATTTTAAATTTGAAGAGTAATGGAAACGCGCCTAGAGACTATTGGAAATAATCTGTGTAAGTCAATGACAAAGATATCCAAGCATAAACATATTTATGTTCTATAAATAAGCTGTTTAAATAAAAAAAAAAATAAAAAAAATAATATTTTACAAAATGCTTGATTTACTGAACCTGAAAAATATGGTGTAACTGAATATTTTGTAAAACTAAATATTTTAATTTACACACTGAGTTTACAGTACACCAGTGTTGAATCACCAACTGATGAACTGAACTGATGATGACTTTTAAATCAAGTACATTTCTGAGCAAATAGGATGCAGAATTCCGATTCCAAGTTGAATGACAGTATTAAAAATTAAAATGAACTAAAAATTAAAGTAATTCATAAATGTAATTTTAAATAGATACAATTTGGCATTACACTTCTAAATGATAAAAATATAAAAAAACATACAGATATAAAAGATAAAGATAAAAATATAATATGACAACAACAATATTAGATAGACATTTTTAATCTATTTTTTAAATTTAAATAAAATAACATTTCAGTAATAATGATAATGATAATAAAAGATTTTAAACATTTCTCAAGGTAAAATAGATTTTAAGATATATAAAAACATTGAAATATGAATATCTTGAATGTTTCTTACTGAACTTCCCATGTCATAAAAGCTCAAATAATCTTATATTTGTATGAGATGGTGTGGTACTACTGTCTGATGGCAGGAAACACAGGTTTAGATGAAGGAATTTAAATGGAAAAGGTTTGTTGTGTCTTATATTTTGGGTAATTTCTTTTTGTGTTATGGTTATATTGCTTGTGGGAAACAAGTAGATTTTGTGAATTAGCAAAAAAAAAAAAAAAAAAAACCATTTGCAAAAAGACACAGTCATGGTTTTTCATTGTTATTGTTTTTAGTAATTTTAAGAAATAATAATACAAGGTTATGTCAAGCTTATTTATAAATATTTATATTTATAAATATATTTATTTATAGCTTATTTATAAATCCCTACTTCTTTTGAAAATCATATTTCCCAATTTACAAAAACAGCATTCTTCCATCTTAGAAACATTGCCAAGTTTTCCTAATTAATGCTGTTCAGTTGCTTTGACACAATCTGTATTGTTAAAAGCGCTATATAAATAAAGGTGACTTGACTTGACTTGACTTCTCTGGTCAAATCTGCCAAACATGCCAAAGGAGAGAGAAGATGTCAAGATTTTCTGTGAAAGTTTTGAAATCCATTCTGGGTTTGCAATGATACGACTATTTCTGTAGAATTTAAATAGCACATATTTTACAAGTTTGAAATTTGGCTAAAATAACTGAATTACTCCATTTATTTTTACACCAGGGAGCAAAGAGGAGGGACAATTACATTAATTTAAATTAATTTAAATCGCAGTACAGTCAGAGTGGTAAGACAGCAGTGTGAATGAAAGAGCTTTTTAAATGTGGTGAGGACTCCAGCAAACCAAATCACTACATAAATGCTATGTTAGGTAGGTAACACTTCTGAAAGAAGTCTCTTCTGCTCACCAAGGCTGCATTTATTTGATGCAAAATGTGAAATAGTATTACAGTTTAAAATAAGTGTTTTCCACTTGAATATGTTTTAAAATGTATTTTATTCCTGTGATTCAAAGCTGAATTTTCAAGTCAAGTCACCTTTATTTATATAGCACTTTATACAATACCGATTCTTTCAAAGCTTTACAATTATATTCAATTAATAAATAAATAGTGATTCAATGATGCAAACAAAATACAATTCTGCTGTAAAGCAGCTGTAAAAAGACAATAGTAAGCAGTCATTATTCAGTTGCAATAAGTTCATTGTTGATTCAGTTCGGTTCAATAACTCTGTAGAGTCCATCACTTATGAAATGTGTTTTTATTCATCTATAAAGCAGCTCTAGAGAAAACAGTATTGTCATCATCCAGTTCAGTTCAGTTCTCTCCCAATGGTGTCTGTGCAGTCAAGTCAATATTGCCAAATATCAAGTGTCCCCAATTAAGAAAACCAAAAGGTGACAGTCGCAAGGAACCCAAATTCCATGGTGACAAAAATGGAGAAAAAAAACCTTGGGAGAAACCAGACTTATAGTCGGGGGTCCAGTTCTCCTCTGGCCAGATGAAAATGTCTTAAAAATGGTGTGGTTTAATTCCAGGCTGCATCACAAGTCATAGTTGTGGACTGATATCATTCTGAATATTTCATCCAGTTCCTTCTGCTTGAAAAAAGGGTACAGATGTTTTAGTTGACCACAGTGACTGCAGAGGCCTTGTCCAGTTCTCGTGGTCTTCGATGAGGATTTGTGCTGCTGGCTGTCGGCATAATTTTCAGCATCATTACTCCAGTTTTCAGTGTCACATGATCCTTCAGAAATCATTCTAATATGATTTGCTGGTCAATAAACATTTATTATTATTATTATTATTATTATTATTATCAATCGTAAAACTGCTTCATATTTGTTCATGTTAATCATGTTAAAACTGCTTCAATGTGTGCTGCTTCATATTTTTATGGAAACGATGATACATTTTCTTTTTCAGGATTCTTTGATGAATAGAAAGTTCAGAAGAACAGCATTTAATTGAATTATAAATCTTCTGTAACAACATAAATGTCTTTACTGTCACTTTTCATCAATGTAATGTGTGCTTGCTAAATAAATGTATTTCTGTCATGACAACCCTTGGAGAGTTTAGCATGGTAATATGTGACCCTGGACCACAAAACCAGGTAGGTTTTAGGATAATATAGGATAATATTTGGCTGAGATACAAGTATTTGAAAATCTGGAATCTGAGGGTGCAAAAAATCAAAATATTGAGAAAATCGCCTTTAAAGTTGTCCAAATTAAGTTCTTAGCAATGCATATTACTAATAAAAAATTAAGTTTTAATATATTTACAGTAGGACATTTAAAAAATATCTTCATGGAACATGATCTTTACTTAATATCCTAATGATTTTTGGCATAAAAAAAAAATTATAATTCTGACCCATACAATGTATTTTTGGCTATTGCTTTAAATATACCCCGGTGACTTAAGACTGCTTTTGTGGTCCAGGGTCACATATACATGGCAATGTTAATGTATTTGATCTTGGCGGAATAGATCTGCTTACGCCTCTGCTGTGACAGCAAGTACCGAGACTTGTCACTGCCAATACATCCACAGACGAGCATGTACATACTGCTGCTGCACATATAACATATATACAGGTGGAGCTGGGGAAGGTGACGGTTTCTGAAAGTGCGCTGCAAACTGCTACAGCAAACACTGGCCAAGTATTCAAATCTTAGCAGCAAACTCATTGGCTGCTGATACAAAAGAAACCAATCAGCTGTGCCGTGTAGATAATGATGTGATTACTAGCAGATTAAGTTAAGGAAGCCTATCAGTCAGCCATCTAGAGTTTCATGACAGAACTTCATAACAAACAAACAAACAAATATATAAATAGGATCCCACACTTTTTCCTGGTGACCAGCGTTATCATATGAAAGTGAAGCAAAAAAGGCTCTTCAACAACCCAAAAGTCCAAATTAGCCATGGTACAAATTAATGTTTTTCTGAAGAATGTCTAGACACTAATCAATCACATAAAACACAGCAAAAGCTAACCAACCATCGGGCAAAAAGCAGAACATAACAGAGCTAAAAGTGTGTCATTATCAGTGATTATCTAAACCCATGCACCACTACCAGCACACAGTGTCTTTTATGCTCTGCTGCCTTTGGTTTTTCAGACTTTTTGAGCTTTCAGATGCTCACAGACATCATTTATCATTATATGGTAATTGTCGTCGCCATATTTGATCCGTGACCACACAGAGGACTTCAAAAGCCAAATGACAGCACACCCACCTGTGACAAGAGTGCGAAAGAGAAGCCCGCCGACTATAAGCAAGCATAGTACCTCACTCTTCTTATCTGAAAATCTTCCGTGCCCTACTTACCAAGCAAAATGTCCTTGTTATGTGCCCTCATTAGTGCTCCAGCCGCTCTAAACACCCACACAACTCGACTTAAACACACCCACACCAACCAAAACTGTCCTAGTCCTCTAATATTAGCACAATATGTGTGTGTCTGTGTGTATGGCTGCAAACAAAGAATGCTGAGGCCTTTTTGAAGAGATGTGACTCAGGCGGTGCTCGGGTCTGATCCGTCTCTCTGATCCCTGCCCAAGCTTTGACACGACTGATGAAACAATTAAAACAGCCAGCTGCAACTGAGCTTGGATAACCTCACCGAGTGGGTCTCCAACCGGCCGCTCGCAGGAAGTCAACCGTCACACTCCACTGTCGGAGTATGATGGGTTAGACGTCTTTAAGACACTTTGGGTGTTTGGGGGATGATAAGCATAAAATGCAGAGGCAGTGAGTTTTAATATAAAAATAGGATTTGGTTGCACACAACGGAATAATTAAGCATCTTTTAATGCAAAACTCCGTGACTACCTAGCACTTGAGATGAAACTCAAAAGCCCAGTGTATTTTAATAATAATATTATGGCTTATTAACAGTACACAAGGTGCGTCATATTTTGCAATAACTGCAAAATCGCAACATTTTTAGAGTATAGCATGCACTGGAGACACACACACACACACACACACACACACACACACACAGTTACTTAATAATATAAAAAAAGAAACTACAGAATATCTATAAAATAGATATAGGTCTATAATGGCAAAAGACTGAATTCAGATTGTATGATTATACTCATACAGGTTAAAAGTTGTTTAAGATATACTAGTAGAATGATTAGTAGAATGATTAATTATTATAATGCATTTATTGTTTTTGTAATAATTAATTATTATTTTTATTATAAAATATTATTATTTTACCTTAGGAATTTAAGTAATTATCGAATTCAATATTACAATTAAATCTCACTGGTGAAAAAATTCCAATTCTTAGTGGGTCATCTTACCACAAAAAAAAAAAATAAATATTGCAACTTGACTGAAAGATCTAAATGTGAAAAATTAAAAGTTTCTACATAAATACCTTCCAGCACTTCAAAAGTAAATTTTCTAGCATATTACAAAAGCAAAACCGCAACATGTCATGTCACTTCCTGTCAGTGCCGTTTCACTGCAGGCAACAGGCTATGAAATGCATTTTGACATTTTTCCCACTTCCCTCCTATTTTTCTGCTACTCAGCCTGGAAAACATCCACCATATTTGAAAGATCACTCAGCCTGTTTCCATCATGTCCTCCTATTGAACTGAACACCTTTAACACCCAAACACAGAAAGTGATGGCTACTACACCAGTAGTGACCGTTCTGTGGACAAAAACACAGAAAGAGAGTCATGCCAGGCCTCACGATGGAAACACAGAGACATGTTCCCATCTCCCAGGCAGTTTAGAGGATTTCATAAAGCCTTAGACTTTCGGATGGTAGCAAATGCTCAAAGGATATAATCGGTAAAAATGCAGACCGGTCAGACATTTTAAACAACATTATGATTAATGCTAGCATCTTTGGTTGCTGTTCACTAGGCATACATGCAGGATATAAAAGTATTTGAAGTCTTAAGTTACAAATAAAAATGTCACAATTTTTTTTTTTTTTGCAAAGTGTGCTTGTGCATCTTTATTACAAATACATTTTCATGACATTCATGAATGTTTTAAAATTAATTAAAATGAATAGTTCAGCTGAAAACTGACTCCATCCAAGATGTAGATGAGTTTGCTTCTTCATCAGAACAGATTTGGAGAAATTTAGCATTGCATCACTTGCTCACCAGTGGATCCTCTGCAGTGAATGGGTGCTGTCAGAATGAATCTAAACAGCTGATAAAAAAATCACAATAATCCACAAGTAATCTACACGACTTCAGACCATCAATTAATGTCTTGTGAAGTGAAAAGCTGTGTGTTTGTAAGAAACTAATTTACCAAGCATACTTGTCAACATTTGGATACCAAAATCCGGGATTTTGGGCCGTTGTGATTTATTGTGTATTTCCAAAAAGCGTGGGAAATTAAATTCCTCCATCCAAGCTGTTGTTATAGCTGTTGCAGCTATATATATATATATTTTTTTTTTTTTCGCCGTAGCACCACCTGAGCTTTCTAATGCCATTTCTACCAGTGATGCATGATTGAACTTCCTCTGTCTACCTGTGCAGATGTCAACAGTGCAATTGATTTGTTGGTTGCCAGGTTGAGGTCACAAATGGGTTAAAAATTGTATGATCTGTCTATTGTGTGAGCAGGATGCATTTCATACAAGATCTGGAAACTGGACAACCTTGGAATAATATATTGATGTGATTATTCATATAACGAGGTAGGGCCATATAAAATGAAATACGGGAGTGTTGACAGGTATGTTTTTAACTTCAAATATGTTCTGATGAAGAAACAAACTCATGGATGAAGAAACAAATTTTTTGGGTGAACTATTCCTTTAAAGCTTAAGTGTCCAAACTCATTGGGTCTGTATTTGATTGTCGTTTTTCTGTATGGTCAAATTTAACATGCAAACATACATAATTCAACATGCATGCAAGCAGCAAGCAACATATGATATAATGTGACGACCGTCATAAAATAATAAATCAAATTCTACAGGCACATAAATTGACAGCAGCATAAATATTTACATTAAAACCCAAGGTTTTCACATGAATAAAACAAGGAAAATCTTGTGAAATGAGACATCCAATGATAACCACAGATTTACGCAATCCTCCACAACAAGGTTTTGGTGGAGCACAGGAAAAAAAGAAAACACCACTGGAGTGACATTTCCTCAGCTCAAAGAAACAGAGATGAGGAAAAATGAGAGGGGGTCATTCTCTTCTACGGGATTGAGAAATGATGGCAGTGCATCCGAAGGCTAGGCCTCTTCAGTCCATATGCCTGCCAGCGGGAATGATGAGTTATGCCTTTAATCTAGTTTGCCAGGGATTCATGCTCGAGACCCAGCAAGTGCATCTTAGCTAGTAGAAGTGGCTTTGACCTCTCTTTCTTACTTTAGAGGAAGAATCCATATGGTTAGAGAATGAGGTTAAGAGAGCTAAATAAAGAGAAGAGGAAGAGAGAGCAATATAATTGGAGGAAGTGGGCATCAAGTAGAAAAGAGAAAAGTAAGAAACGAAGGATGTATTCTTAGGGGAAAAACTAAGAACTCTGCGGGGCTGTAGCTGTCATTTCGTTTATGAAAGCCTTGCTTGGCGTATTACACGAATTACGTAGCACATGTATTCCAACCTTTCTCATACTTCCTGCCATAATCCATGCGTTTAGTATTCAAAGCCTCTTTGACTTGTGACAACTTCAAATTCCAACCAGGAAGGATTAGTCCAAACAGCAAATGGCTTATGGCACCACATAAATCATTTCCCTTAGCGTTCTCACTTTTTTTTTCTTTTTTCTTAGGATCTTTCATGCAGGTTTATTATAGATCTACATAGTTGCTGTGCTTTAACATAATTCTCTATGCAAAAATACAGCAATGTTTCTCTAAATGTAAATTGTTTTTCTCTTAATCATATCAAAGATTATCAGTAACTAATAACTCAGATTTACTTAACAAAGACTTAAGAATACAGCATCACAAGTCATATGGACTACACTGTAAAAATATTTTTCAAAGTTGTAAATAAAACAAAGATTACTGGAATACATTTTATATGAAAATACAATTTTCAGTGAAAACTGTTTCTACACCATTTTTCCCCCGCGCAATTTTTTTTTCTTCCTTAAAGGGGTCATATGATGTTGCTAAAAATAACATTATTTTGTGTATTTGGTGTAATGCAATGCGTTTATGCGGTTTAAGGTTCAAAAAACATTATTTTCCATATAATGTACATTATTGTTTCTCCTCTTATGCCCTGCCTTTCTGAAACACTCGATTTTTACAAAGCTCATCGTTCTGTAGAGCGCGGTGTGCTCTAATTGGCCAGCTATCTAGTGTGTTGTGATTGGCCGAATACCTCAAGCGTGTGACGGAAATGTTACGCCCCTTACCATGCTGTGTTTCCATGTGTTCCGGCACGACGAGACAAAACCAATAAAACCCATTACAAACAAGGCATTTGTTGCATCCAGTGGGGACATAATTATTGATTATAATGACTTATACTGTGTTTTTACGCTTGCGTATTGCGCCGCGTAAACATAAAACCATGTCTGCATTTGTGATCGGAGAAATGACAAACAACAAGCGCTACTCTACACTACTCAAGACTCGCGTTTGAATCATCAGTGGCAAATCCTTTAAATATAAAAAACGTACTTACAGGCTGTGAATCAGAAGTGCCAGACTGTCCTTGCAAACATTATGTTCTCTTTTGGAAGGCCAAACAAAGTAGTTTCGCTTTCACAACGAAACACATAGTGGCTTGAGTGAGCGGCGAAAGAGGCTTGTGGCAACCACATGTGATGACCCTGGGCTGGACTCCGCTTCGTCCACGGTGGAAGCCGATCCGGCGATCCACAGCGCGAAGTTGATGTATTTCCTCAGCGACCAGCACGGATCAGCTCTAGGCATGATGAAGCGGATATTGTCCTCTTTTGGAAGGCCAAACAAAGTAGTTTCGCTTTCACAACGAAACACACATTGTCTCCACGACATGGCAGCGGTGGCAACAATACTACAGTGAGAATAAAAGTTAGGCCTTCTTTCTTTGCGTGAACATTTGGGCGGCGTTATGCAAATCTTCCCACATAGTGACGTAGACATGTGGGGGCATGCACCAAGAGCTTGTAACACTCCAAAGAGAAAGGAAAAATTTAAATCGCATCATATGACCCCTTTAATGGTGCATTTTTTCCTAGCTTGTCACTGGTCGCAGTTTCACAAATCACAATATGCATTCATTTTATGGAGCAGCGTGAACATGCCAAACATCTCCATTTCTGAAGAAAAAAGGAAAATTGGTCCAGAATGACATGATGACAGAATTTATATTTTTTTGGTGAAACAAAAACATCCTCTAAATAATTTTCTCATCCCAAGACATGTGCTAAGCAGCACTAAAATGCATTTATTTTTAACCTAGAAGACTAATTACCTGAATGATGAAAGATTACACCGTTTTCATTCAAAATTTCTTTTTTTTTACATGCTTCACAGATTGCTCTTCTCCGGTTTGACAAGAGAAAGGGCACTGCAACCTACAATTTGGTATAGAAAAAAAAAACTTACTTTTATTATTTTCAAGCCTTACATTTCAACCATAAATAATTAAATGACTATTTTTGGACTTTTATGATTGACCAGAATAATTAAGGAATTAAAAAGTGACTCTAATCAATAAATTTGCATATGGCATTCTTCTTA
>NW_015549599.1:0-7454 GCF_001515605.1 Sinocyclocheilus anshuiensis | reverse complement strand
TTTACACAATCCTCCATAACAAGGTTTCCGTGGAGCACAGGAAAAAAATGCCACTGGAGTGATGTTTCCTTGGCTCAAAGAAACAGAGATGAGGAAAAATGAGAGGGGGTCATTCTCTTCTACGGGATTGAGAAATGATGGCAGTGCATCCGAAGGCTAGGCCTCTTCAGTCCATATGCCTGCCAGCGGGAATGATGAGTTATGCCTTTAATCTAGTTTGCCAGGGATTGATGCTCAAGCCTCAGCAAGTGCATCTTGGCTAGCGGAAGCAGCTTTGACCTCTCTTTCTTACTTTAGAGCAACAATCCTGTACGGTTTGAGAATGAGGTTAAGAGAGCTATATAAAGAGAAGGGGAAGAGAGCGAGATAATTGGAGGAAGTGAGCATCAAGTAGAAAAGAGAAATGTAAGAAACGAAGGATGTATTCTTAGGGGGAAAAAGGAAGACCTCTGCGGGGCTGTAGCTGTCATCTCGCTGATGAAAGCCTTGCTCGGCGTATTACACGAATTACGTAGCACATGTATTCCAACCTTTCTCATACTTCCTGCCGTAATCCATGCGTTTAGTATTCAAAGCCTCTTTGACTTGTGACAACTTCAAATTCCAACCAGGAAGGATTAGGCCAAACAGCAAATGGCTTATGGCAGCACATAAATCATTCCCCTTAGCATTCTCGCATTTGTTTTTTTCATCCTACACTTGGGGATCTTTCATGCAGGTTTATTATAGATCTGCATAGTTGCTGTGATGTAACAAAATTCCCTATGCAAAATACAGCAATGTTTCCCTATATATTGTTTTTGTCTTAATCACTCGAAGATAATCTGTAAATAATGACTCACGTTAACATATGTGACTCTGGTCTGCAAAACCAGTCTTAAGTCGCTGGGGTATATTTGTAGCAATAGCCAAAAATGCATATGGGTGAAAATTATAGATTTTTCTTTTATGCCAAAAATCATTAGGATATTAAGTAAAGATCATGTTCCATAAATATATTTTGTAATTTTTTTCTACTGTAAATATATCAAAACTTAATTTTTGATTAGTAATATGCATTGCTAAGAACTTCATTCGGACAACTTTAAAGGTGATTTTCTCAATATTTAGATTTTTTTGCACCCTCAGATTTCAGATTTTCAAATAGTTGTATCTCGGTTAAATATTGTCCTATCATAACAAACCATACATCAATGGAAAGCTTATTTATTCAGCTTTGATATGGTGTATAAATCTCAATTTAAAAAAAATTGACCCTTATGAGTGGTTTTGTGGTCCAGGGTCACATATCATATGACTTCAGAACAACTAAACTGTAAAAATCATTTTTCAAAGTTTTATTAAGAGTACATTTGACAAGAAAATACCATTTCAGTTTTTCTACTTCAACATTTTATCTTCGATTCAATTGAAGTGTTAATTTGAGAAAAATACTACCAATTTCTGAGTAAAATTTTATTTTAACCTAGAAGGCTGATTACCTGAATGATGAGAGATTACACCTTATTTTCTTTCAAAAATCTTTCGTTTATTTATTTATTTATTTTTTTACATGTGTGAAAGATTGCGCTTCTCCGGTTTGACAAGAAAAAGGGTTCTGTAACCTACAAATTAGTAGAGAAAAACATAACTTTTTACATTTTTTTTTTATTTTACATTTTTTTTATTTTCAGGCAATAATAAATAATTAAATGGTTATTTTTGGACTTTTATGATTAACCAGAATAATTATGGAATTTAAAACAACTCTAATCAATAAATTTGCATATGCCATTCTTCTAAATCCCCCCCTTTTTTAAAGACAAAAGATAAATCTGCTTTTTTTGTCTATGGAATGGCATTTGACTCTGACAATACTTTTACAATAAGCATTCCCCATTGCTATAAAGAGAAAGAGAGAGTGTGTGAGAGAGAAACAAGGGTTGCTTAATGAGCAAAGGCTTTCACAAGCCCATTATTAAAGACTTGGAGAGATGAGAACTTTTTACAATGACAAGACTCCCACTTATCATGTCTCGGCAGACTCCACTGAGAGAAGAGAGAGAGGAAAAGCTGTCCACTAAGCTAACAATTACTGTTGCTCCAGCCTGCTTATAAGAGTGAGCGCCGATTACTTGCTGATGCAAACAACTTTGGCCTTTGTCAGTGCCAAGTTCTTTCCAGGGACTATAAGGTGCTGTCTCCATTAACTGTTTGTTATAAACAAACTGTGTTCATGTCCAGTGGTGGCTGTTTCACATGAAGAGATGCTTACGCTTAGGGTCCAAAATGAACTTTTAGCCTTATCTTGAAACAAATGATAACATCCATAAATATTTCTTACTGACCAAGAATCTGTATTTCCATTTTCACATAAACAAACCAGAGCTAGATTTTTAATCGGCTTCCTAGCCAAAGTTCCAATAGTGATCTGCTTTACTGCTCATAAAACAGCAAGAGCTAGACTTTCATCCTTATATTACAATAGAAATTACATTGCTATCAATAAAACATGTTAAACGCATTTTTTCGTGGGCTACACTCCAGGGGGTGCTGCAGCACCCTCAGCACCCCTACTTCCCGCGGTAATGGACAGATGTGTTTTATTAAACTGAATTATTCAAATCTAACTTCTGCTTGCATTTGCATTTCATGAGTGTTAATTTTGGATTCTGCTTTGTTTAAAATGCAGAGAGAGAAAAAAGTTCTATACTTTTTTTACAATATAGGATAGTAATATTTATTAATTTGAGTCCCAGTTACTAATTTGAAAATGTTAGCTGGCATAGTGGGCTGTGTGTGAAAAGTTATTAGAGCTACAAGTAAGCAGCACTATTGTACGCAGTTGCTTTTGTCCAACAAAGCAATAAACATGAAGGTACTATTTAGTAACTTACATTTTTGTCACACATTTCCAGTTAATTTGTCTGCCAATTAAAATAATTTCAAAGATGAAGTAGAGCACCATTTCAAAACATAGCTTGAAGTTTAGCATAGTTTAGCATAGCATAGCATAGATTCTGAATCAATCGATTGAATAATTAAATGTGATTCAATAATTCATGCTTGTTTCCTGAATGTATAAGTGTTTTTAATGAATGTATTGAATCATTCAAAGACTCAAAGTTTGGTTCCTGTTTGAATCAACATTTGTGAATGTTTCGTTTGAATGAATGATTCAATGACTCAGTTTCGTTCCTGAATGAATCAGCGTCTTTGAACAAATCGGTTCAATTACTGATTCAAAGACAATCACATGATTAATTCCTGACTGAATCAGTGTTTTTCAGCAAATTGGTTCAATGACTCCGTTCATTTGTCACCACCTTCTGGCATAACAATGCAACCTGCAGAAAGAGTCAACAAAAATCCAAACAGAGTGACTGTCTAACTGTGATCTGTTGTACAAAATAAAATATCTCAGTAACAGAACTTGGAAAACAGTGTGGTGGCCTTCCTTGACAGTACCATTCTTTGTTTTGACTTGAACTCGACGAACAATCCCTTTCTTGTCTGGAAAGATATCCACAATTCGTCCCATAAGCCATGAATTTCGTGGTGCTGTATCATCAATGATCAGTACTATATCTCCTTGCTTGAGATTCTTCTTTATTACATTCCACTTCTGCCTTTCTTGCATAAGTGGAAGGTACTCCCTAGTCCATCTTTTCCAAAAAAGATCAGCCATATATTGTATCTGTCTCCATCTCCTATTAACATAGATGTCATTCTCATTAAAGACACCAGGAGGCAGAGAAACTTGGCCTTTTAGTAATAGAAGATGGTTAGGAGTTAAGGCTTCGGGATCCTTGACATCTTCGGAGACTACTGAAATAGGTCGGTAGTTGAGAATAGACTCTATCTCACAGAGTACTGTCAACAGACCCTCATCATCCAAAATGTGCTGTCTGATGGTCGAGTAAAGCGTCCTCTTTATAAGACGAATGAGTCTTTCCCATGCACCGCCATGATGGGAGCCATATGGAGGATTGAATGTTCACTTAATGCCTGCATCTAGCATCGTATTCTGAATCTTGAAAGTATTGAGTTGAGCCAATGACCTTTCTAACTCTCGTTCTGCTCCTATAAAACTCGTTCCATTGTCGGAGACTATTTCCTTGACTTGACCTCTTCGACCGATAAATCTCCGTAGAGCTGAGATACAGGAGTTGGTATCCAGTAAGAACACTACTTCTAGATGCACTGCTCTGCTTATGAGGCATGTAAAAATGCCGCTGTATCTTTTTGCTAGATTCCGTCCTCTTCTTACTTCTATGGGTCCAAAATAATCTAGTCCTACGTAAGTAAAAGGGGGTAAGTCCGGCATAATACGACATATGGGAAGATCTCCCATCTTCTGTTGTAAGGCAGAAGAAGTCCATCGCCGGCATAAAACACATTCACGAATAATTCGTCTTGCAGCAGAATTTGCCTTGAGGATCCAATATTTCTTTCGAAGTATAGACAATATTTGGCCCCTTCCACAATGACCTACCTTGGAATGAATGTGATTCAGGAGTAATCTTGACAAATGACAATCACTAGGGAGAATGGCAGGATGTATGATTTCTTCAGGCATGGCAAGCTTGCTTAGCCTTCCTCCAACTCTTAATATGTCATCCCTAAAGACTGGGTCTAACTTGTAGATCTTGCTGCTCCTCCTGACAAATCTGCCCGTCTTCAGGGAGACTATTTCATCATCAAAGGAGCGCTGTTGGGTATAGATCACAAGCGCCTTCTCTGCATATTCAAGATCCTCCAAGGATAAGGTTTGTGAACGAAGTTGTTTTCTGCATTCGGACATCAAATAATCCACTTGCTGTTGCTGGTCTTGACCATTCTTTGTAGAGACGAACAACAAAATTTCCTTTCTCCTTTTACTCAGGTATCCCAGAACGGATTTGACCTTCAGAATCCATGCGATCATCCTCTTCAGACGATCCCAGGATGAGAACTTTCCAATAAAACCGGTGAGAGGATCCTCATTGTGTATAACAGTCGAAGTGAATGTGACAACCGTTTTCTTGAGTTCAGGATCGTTGTCCATCATAGTATATGATTCTTGGTTCGAATTCGGCCAGTTTGTTTCAGGCTCTCTCAGGAAATCTGGACATTTAAACCATCGTTCTCCACTAAGAAAAGCTTTAGCTGTTACTCCTCGCAAAGCATCATCTGCAGGATTCAGAGTTGTCTGCACATATTTCCATTGCGATTTTTGTGAGAGATCTCGTATGATGCTCACTCGATTTGCTACATATGTCAAAAACCTTCTGTTGTCATTGTTAATATACTTAAGTACAGAAGTACTATCGGTCCAGAAGAATGAATGTAGTGTTGACAGCTCAAGTTCTTGTTTCAGCATTCGGTCAATACGGACTGCGAGAACAGCGGCAGCAAGTTCCATCCTTGGAATAGTGATGGTTTTCAGAGGAGCAACCTTTGCCTTGCCTATCACAAGTGCTGTATGAGTGCGTCCTTCCTTGTTGATGAGCCTAAGATAGCTGGCTGTACCATAACCAACCTCACTAGCATCACAAAAGTGATGCAGCTGTACACTTGAAGGTTCTTCAAAACCTTGAGGTTTAAGACATCTATCTATGTTGAAGTCTGACAACTTCACGAGCTCACTCAACCAGCTGTTCCATTGATGTGCAAGACCAGTAGGGATATCTTCATCCCACCCAAAATTCATTCGGCACAACTCCTGAACTATTCTTTTAGCTGGAAGAGTTAATGGTGCTAAAAACCCAAACGGGTCATAAATCGAATTGACTATTGACAGGATGTTTCTTCTGCTAATCAGATGATGTGGGGTCGGGCTGATTCTGAAGAAGAAAGCATCAGTTTCCATGTCCCATTGTATGCCGAGCGCTCTTTCCATAGGCAATTTATCCTTCTCGAGATCTAGATTCTTAATATCTTTGGTTCGGTCCTCCTCTGGAATAGTAGCGAGAACAGATCGACTACTGCTAACCCATTTTGTTAGCTTAAATCCAGCTGTTGCACACGTTGTTTGAAGTCCGTGTACCAGATTTACGGCCAAATTTTCATTCTGCACAGATTTTAGGCAGTCATCCACATAAAAATTATTTCGAATTGTACTAAGCACTTCAGCATTTGCTTTACCTTCATTATCATCAGCAATCCTTTTAAGAGCGAAGTTAGCACAACTCGGCGATGAAACGGCCCCGAAGAGATGTGCAGTCATTCTATAATCTGATAACGGATAATTCGTGTTCCCATCAGGCCACCACAAAAATATCAGGAAATCTCTGTCCTCTTTTGGTACTTTGACCTGATGGAACATTCCCTCAATGTCCGCCATGACCGCCACAGTATCCTGACGGAATCTGAGAAGTACACCCAGAAGTGTATTCGTAAGGTCTGGCCCTTGCAATAGCTCAGAATTCAAAGAGGTGCCCTGAAAGGTAGAAGTACAATCAAAGACCACACGGATCTTTCCTTTCCTCTTATGATAGATCCCATGATGTGGGATATACCACAATCTTCCATCCCTTCTGTGAAGCTGCTTGTCAGGCACCTTTTCCGCATATCCCTTCTTTAGGATATCATTCATGAAGACCTTATAATCTCTTAAGAATGATTCATCCTTCCTGAATCTTCTAAGAAGGCTAAGAATTCTTTGCTCAGCGACTTCTCTATTATTCGGCAGGCTAATATTATCTCTTTTAAAAGGGAGTCGTAACTCATAATGACCATCTTGCATCTTAATAGAATCATTTGCAATGGACAAAAATTGCTTATCCTCAAATGAGAGTTCCTTCTTTTCACTGTACGTCCGTTCTGAGAACTCTTGATTGTATTGATCAATCAACAAACCCTCTAGTCTGGCCACCGAGATTCTGTTAGAAGTGATATATGATTGACTACACAGAAGGTCGCAGAGCTCCCGGGATCTAAAAAGGCGTACGTACAAATTACATGACTACCTTTGTTTGCCTTTACTTTAACAGGTACAATTGCTAGCTTGCAGTCTGCAACACTAGCCCCTGTTTGATCCATGGATACCATCGCTATGGTGATGGGATTGCTGGGATTAACTTCTGTCCCCTCTGTCTGACTGTCGTTGTCCCCTTTGTGAGAATCTTGTGTTCTTACCGAATCAACACACATCTTAGTTGTGTTCTCTTCCGAGTGCAGAATTGTGGGATGTCTCCTTTTACAAATAGAACAGATTGCACGCTTCTTACATGTTCTACTCATGTGCCCTTTTGTAAGACAAGCAAAACAGAATCCATTGATCTTGAGAAACTCAACTTTCTCCTTATAGGGCCTTTTAGAGATCATATGACAAGCTACCATTATATGGTTCTCTTTACAGAAAAAGCAAGGTTTTTCAAATGCTGCTCGAAAATTGGTAGAATTGCCAAAATCTGGTTTCTCCTTATTAGTTCTAGCATCTGCATGTATAGCATCGACTGGCAAAATTGCTGTGACGAAACTCTTTCTACTGC
>NW_015549598.1:1987389-1991197 GCF_001515605.1 Sinocyclocheilus anshuiensis | reverse complement strand
TAGGAACCACAGGAAGGCTGGGCCTGATAACGCATTCCTCCACACGTGCATACAAACACACACACTTGCTGCTCTCTGGCTAAAAGTGTCTCAACACCAGCAACGGAGCTACAGCAAAGAATGCGGGGTTGAAACTGTAAGCAAGAACAGAGTACAATAAAGATCATTGTGCATATAAAAAGACACGCATCTCACAGAGAGCAAGAAAATTGAGGGAAAAACGGGACGCCGCAATACATATATGCCCACAGACAGTGCTGAGCTGTGAAGAACACTGATCATATCTCTTACCTGAGAGATCAGGAAACAAACTGCCTGGCGATTTACTCAAATCTGAAAGAATATAAGGTGTCTGACAGCGCGGCGCAATAATTGCATCAACGCATGAATATTTGAGGGTGCCAATTCTGTATTACTGCACCAAAAAGCATGTAAAAACACGCCACTGACTGAGCCGTTAAGTGTTGTGACTTGTCAGCTTAAGTTGGGAGTGCTGGGTCAGTTTTAAGTAGATAAATTGATGATGCATTCAATGCGTCGCCCTCAAACATCCACCACCTATCCACAAAAATGTAATGTGCGTAACAGTGACGAAAATGCAAATTTGATTATTTGCAGAGTGATAAAAAAGCGAATGTTCCCAGTTAAACTAATACCTACCTCATTCCCTACTAATCTCGCTTCGACTTTAGGCCTCGGGAGATTGTGTGACGCAAGTTCGGCATGCAGCAAAGACTCTGACATGAAAAAATATGCAAACGTAACTTAAATCCCAGTGTAGGTAGATAGATATAGATGAGTTGTTTTCGGGAGAGGGAAGCTCAGTTTAGCTGCGAGGCGGCAGCGACCACACTGCTGTTTGTGTGTGTAGCGCATGACACCTTGTAGGTCAGCTTTGTTTGTTCAGTGTTTAGGCCCGTGTTTGGTGCTGTTTGAATTTCTTAAACAAACACACAGGACTTGAAGAGTGTGTGAGTGTGTACAATCTGGTCCGCCACCTCCCTTTGAATAAATTCATTAGCAGCAAACAGAAAGTGAAGAGTTTTTGCACACTGCCTTGTCCTGGTATACACCTATGAGAGCAAAGCCAGATGCAAGAGATTCGGAAGGTGTGTGAAGACTCAGCAGCATGTCAGCATCCAATTATTCTGAATCAGTTCCAGTACTTTAAGGATTTGTTTTAAAGTCAAAGACAGCTGATTTTCAGCCCAATAAAAGGAGTATATTATTATACAAATATATATATATATATATATTTTTTTTTTTAAATGGATTAACAAAGAAGATAAAATGGAATAAATGAAGTTTAAAAATGTTGGTCCATATAAAGAAAGTCATTGGGGCCCAATGCATTTACTCACCCTTGAGTTATTTCAAACTTTTATGACTTTCTTTTGTGGAACACAAAAAAAGAACATATTTTGAAGAATGCTGAACTTTTTGTCCAAACAATGAAAGTCAATGGGGACTAAAACATTATTGACTTCTATTGTATCAAAAAAAAAGAAAGAAAAGAAAAAGAAAAAAAAAAAGATACTGAGACATTTGTTAAAATATCTTGTGCCACAGAAGAAAGAAACTCATACAGGTTTGGAATGACATGAGGTTGAGCACATGGTGACTGAATTTTTTTATTTTTGGTAGACTATCCCTTTAAAAGCAAGCTTGAATTCCAAACGATACTACTATGACATCGCCAGCATGGAACGTGATGAGCATCCATGTTTCATAACACATCTGTGAGCGGTTTGGATGTTTGTTTGTGTCTGGAGGAGCAGCAGGGCATCAGGCCAGAGCAAGTTCGTAGTGGTGGAACGAAACAGGCAGTGACTATCTTAACTCAGCAGAATTCGTGGGTCTCTCCAGGTCACAGAGTCCAAAGTTGGGGGGGGAAACGCTTGTCGCCACAAGGCTCATCTCATCCCCATAAAACTATCACAAATGCTTCTGCTTCTCGTCTACCGTCCGCTTGGAAGTTTGGGAGTGTCCTGGACTCTCCAGTGCCAATCAAAACACTCAAAAAGATACTCTTGGTGGAAAGACTTACTCTACAACGTCCCAACAAATTCCTCAAGGAAAAGGACTAGGAAAGCATATCAGTAAAGTTCTTCACCTATGTGCACCACCATTATATTTTTACCGTTCCTCAGCAATTTCCCTCCCCAAACCCTTTCATTTCATCAGGTCCAAAGTTAGGGGGAAATCCTTGTCGATACCATAAAACTATCACACGTTTCTGCTCCTTGTCTACCGTCCCAGGTTCTCCAGTGTCAATCAAAAAATATAGTTGGTGGAAAGACTTGCAATGTCCCAACAAGACATGCCTCAAGGAAATGTAGTAGTTCTTTACCTGCGAGCACAGCCATTATATTTCTTTGAAAAAAATTGTGAGTAACGCAGCTGAATGCATCAGTGTTTATAGGTTATTAGCAAAGCCATCAAGATGCATCGCCATTCTGTGAGGCAAGAAAAGGTTGAGTGGAAGTGCACAATGGAGCACATTCATTTGGCCGATATCAGATTTCTTCACGGGCATCAGTGAACGGTCTATAAGAGTCCAAGCCTCGCTGCTCTAAAACCCATTTCCCCCATTCACGTTCGTTGGAATCGAGCAGCAGCGAATGCAAATGGCGTCACATTGTATTGATTCTCCTTTAATGACTTTGTTACGCCTCTGACTGTCCTTTACAAAACCAGAGCTGGCTGGTTCGTTCAAGGGCCTCCGCTTGATAAACTTGTCTGACTTCAATGCTCAGCTGCTCCGTGCGTGTGTGAGTGTGTCTCTCTCTCGTTCGCTCGCTCTCTGCTGCAACGTGACTCACTCTGCACACAGCAGTGTCTTTCTCTCCCTCGCTGGTGTAAAGGGAAAAACAGGTTGACTGACTGATGGTTTGGCTGATGAACGGTGACAGAGCCACTCGATGGGAGACTTGCATAGGGACAGCTTTCTGTCGGCCAACAGCGGCCCCCCTGATCCATTATCAGAGCGATGCTTGCCGTGCGGCTTCCGCGGGGCAGTAAAAGAGCTTCTGCTGGGATCGTAGCAGAGATGTTACTCTAATGGCAGTGTTCTGACTGCCAGGCTTTCGCATCCTCGCATAACGCGATACTTCCTACAGATGAGTGGGTGGCCTCTCGATATCAATACGAGTGGCTTGAAAACGAGCAAGGTTCATGCGTATCTTATTCATTGGAACGTGACGAGCCCTACACATGCATGGCAACAAACACGTTTGCATAAAGAAGCTACCCTGCTGATGACTAGCTGCAATCATGGGACTCATCATGTCGAGGCTCTTCACAAAGACAGCTCAGAGCCTAGGGTGAGTGCACACGCAACGACACAGTCAAGCTGATTCTGAACACCACAAACCACCATCACACCTGCATCCAGAAAGAAAAATTTGATGAAAAGGCTCGTCCACACCCCAAAGCATTTGCGACTAATTGAGCAATCTGTCTTTTTGCTCATTTATTTTGTCAATTCACGACAAGGTGCAGCTTGAAATGGGAAAAAAAACAACAACGCCTGCCCTGTAACCAAAAGGCCTGAAGAAAACTATGTATATATGAATTAAGTGTATTTTAAAGATAGACGAATAAAGAAAATAAATTATATATTTATATTATTTTTTTAAATGGTTATTAGACATATGCATAGTTAAATAAATGAATATAATTAAATAGGTATATTAAATATATTAAATCTATTTACATATTCAATAAAATAGACAAAGAAAATTTAGATAAATTATATATTTATATGTATTTATAAAATAGATATTAGATGTACATTAAATATTTATAT
>NW_015549598.1:1977467-1987246 GCF_001515605.1 Sinocyclocheilus anshuiensis | reverse complement strand
ATATATATATATATATATATATATAATAAATAAATATGTTAATTATTAAGAAATTTTATTTTTAAAATATACAAAAAATAATATTATATTTATTATATTTAAATATATACATATATAAAATACAATAAACAGATATTATATATTAGATTGAATATATTAAATATATAAACAAATAAATATGTAGATAGACAAAAAATAAAATGGAATAAATTATACATATCTTTAAATATATACATATATAATGAATTGCATATACACACACACCATTTTCTTTTTACAAGAACCCATTTTGTGTTTATTATATGTATATAAAATGATTTTGTAAACTTAATTTGATGCAGACACCAAAATGGTGATGTCTTTGACCCATATACATGTTTACTTAAACTTAATTTGCTTTATAACTATAACTACATAACTATAACTCTGTGTGTAAGCCCACCACAATCTTCAACCACACAGCGATCCTACAACAAGTAACAATGACTTTCCAAACAAACAAACTTGCAAGCATGCAGCCCATCATTTAAAGTCACTGTTCAGTTGGTCAGGCAGTATTTGTCAAGAAACGATGGTCCTTGCAGTGGCAGGTGTATGAACCCTGTGCGCGGTCATAAGTCTGACCCACTAATCAGCTTAGGGGAGGAAGAAGGGGAAATCATTGCTCAGAAGGCTGGAAGAACATTCTGCTGTTGTAACAGGAAGCTACAGCACACGAGCATCCAAGCAGCCTAGCATGGAATAACACAAACATGTGAGAAAACGTTAGTCAGAGGGGTCCGTTTGACGACAGCGCTACACCTCTGTTTTCTCAGGTTGTGGGTGTGTTGTGGTCAAGAGGCCGGCGAGAGGAGCCGGGGACTGTGTGTATGTGGTAAGATGACGTCAGAGGAACGGGTCAGTCGCAATTCTGCTGGGGCTTTACATGGTGTCAGTAAAGAGTGTGTCAGTGTCCCACCCCTGCACTGACTCACCGTTTCAGTCTGACAAACACACGCACACCCCCCTTAACCATTCACACACACTGCGGCCTCTCTCCTAACAGATCTACCAGGGAGACCCGAGCTGAAGGAAAAACAGGACTACTGCTTCTCCATCACTCAGACAGACACGGAGCCGATGCTGAGGGCACCTGAGTGGGTAAAGCTGTCACAGGCAACAGATACAAACCAACAGATTCCAGATCAACTGAGTGATGGGCATTTTACACTATCCCACCATCAGCTCAAAAGATCACACATTAATCAGACACAGCATAAACATTTTACAACTTGCATCTGTACAAAATGACACTAATGCACTAGTGAACTTGAGCTTGAAGTTATGCGCTAGTCAGAATTGTAAATCATTAAAACAATTAATTGTTTTTCGGTTTTCAAAAAAAATTAAATGCTGATAAAACGTTTAAATAACATCTTATCTGACAAGAAAATGCAAAATCAAAAATAAAGTAAATAATAATAATAATAATAAAGTCATAATAAATAACAAAGTAATTATATATATATATACTGTATATAATATTACACTATAAAAATTTCAGAATGTGCAAAATGAATAAACATGATGACAAAACATTGACTAAATTAAAAAAAATAAAATCTTAAAAAAAAAAATCACAGGTAATGAGCAATCAAAGAGGGAGAGGGACAAAAATGTACAACTTTTCACAGCAAACAACTTTCCTGAACCTGACCTCTGACTGTACTGGTTCCTGGTTCAAAACTAGCAGGTTCAAGCGGCTTTCAGCTTGTATGGTGCAGATTTCATTCATCCAGAGATGACACTGCTGGACGGAGCATACAGTAGTCAGCTTGTGATGAAGACAGGGAGTTATGGGTCAGGCAAACCCGGCCGACACCCTGTTCGTTTTGTCTGTGACGAGCAGACGGAGAGTGAGTGAGTGAAGTGACATGTGGCCAAGTATGGTGACCCATACTAGGAATTAGTGCTCTGCATTTAACCCATCCTTAGTGCACACACACAGCAGTGAACACACACACCGTGAATACACACCTGGAGCAGTGGGCAGCCATTTATGCTGCGGCGCCCGGGGAGCAGTTGGGGGTTCGGTGCCTTGCTCAAGGGCACCTCAGTCGTGGTATTGAAGGTGGGAGAGAGTGCTGTACATTCACTCCCCCCACCTACAATCCCTGCCGGTACGAGACTCGAACCCGCAACCTTTGGGTTACGAGTCCGACTCTCTAACCATTAGGCCACGACTTCCCCCAAAGAGAGGTTTTGCTGCTGGCTTAGCCGTTCTGGTCCAACAGCCTGAGGGAGTCGCTGTCCCTGCTCTCACCTTGTCATCCTGCCAGCCGGGACTAAGGGCAACATGGGGCCTGAACGCCAGTCACCTTTGACTCACCCAGAAAATGCAGTGTTAAAAGCATTAGTGTGACAAATCTAGCTAGGGATACTTAGGAAAGCACATGAAAAAGCAAGTTAAGACAGGTTCCTTTCCTGGGTGGTGCTGCTGAAGAGAATCACAACCTGCATCTTGCGTGTTCATTCAGGTGAGAAAGTTAAAAACTGTTTTTAATTACCATTTCAGCTTCTTTCAGAGGTGCTTTCTAAGAAAAAGTGGCTCGAGGAAACTACGAAGAACCCATGACTTGGACTGCATATCAATTATCGATATAACAAAGTCTTGGCAAGGGTGCATGGGGAAACGATAACCTTCTCTAACAAGAAGCAAGAAAAAACATGCCATTTCAGCCGATGCCAATCAGTAAATTATTAAGCGAAAGCATGAAGACACAGTCTGTTGCTGTAAACGAGTCGCCAGTTGGTTGCACAACAAATTTCTCATCTCAACAATCAGATTCTTTTACTTCACCATCGACTTTGTTCACTGACAGAAGGCAAGCGGAGAGGCTGGATAGAGACGTAGGGCTAATGAGGCATCTATCAGAGCCCACGGTGTCCCTGTCACCGAGAACAGAGAATCCATTAACCCGAGTGACCTTGCTTGGTTGTGTCCACTCCACACTAACCAGACAACACCACTGCCGCAGCCTGAGGAGGAACCAGAGGAACGGCTCATTACTGCAGAAAACCAGCCTTGGTAGGGAAGGGTTGTGAGGAGCGATATGTGTGCTCACGGTTCAGCCAAAAGCAGAATTTCATGTTGTCGCAGATTGATTTGCCTGTAATTCAAATCAGACTCAAAAGCTGCGGCACAATACTCAGCAAATGACCAACTGAAAGACATAAGAACCCAGGGGGTCAAAAACAGATCTTCACTCTACACAACGTCACAATTAATTATTACGATTATAAGCATTTAACTCTATAAAGTTATAGATTTAAAACATTAAAAAAAATTTAAACAGCTTAAAGTAATACTAAGTAATAAAGAATATAGTAAATATTTAAACAATTAAAGTAATATAAAAATATATATATTTAAATGTTCATATTAATATTACCACACACATATATATATATATATATATATAGTATATATAAATGTAAATATAATTTTTTATTTATATTGCTTTATATATATATATAAATTTGATAATTTATAGTAGATAATATAATATAATATATTCTGATTTTCACACTGCATGTCTGTTTTACAACAACTCAACAAACAGTCCCCTGTATAATCTTGTCAAATTATGTTGTATGGCCAACAATATCGTGTGTTTCGTGTGCTAGGGTTCTCACCAACACCCCCTTGCCCTCTTTTTGTCCTTATAATGATGAATTGCGCCTTGCCATCCTCACACGGGGAGCTGCACCATATGGAGGGTGTGAATGATGACATAGAGCGCTTCTCTCTGGTGGCCAGATTAGATGGAAACGAGCCTGTTTGGGGAGTTGTCTTGTGGCAGGGCAGACTGGCGGAGGACCTGCGTCAGAGCCCGGCGCGGGCTGATGGGAAGATTAGACAGTGGCTGACATTGCAGATGAGAGCGCAGGAAAGATTCGTTTTGACAACGTGTCCGGTTTTCCTGCATGAGCCCGAGCGACGCACAACCTTGTCGTCATTCTAATCTGATTCTGGTGTTGTCAGTTTCAGGCGGCTCGTTTTAAGAATGACAGCTCATGTTTTAGCTCCATATGTTATTATTTTATTCATCCATAGATTTAATTTTACTATTATTTTCAGTCTTCTTGCAAGTTTTAGGCTAGTACCAAAAAGGATGGTAAATATACCCGAATATTGTGTAACATCACAGCTCAATGTGTTTGAATGCGTGCGCTAACAGCTAAGCCACTGTTGTAGTACCAATGTTGAAAAAAGGGACCGTTCACCCAAAAATGAATATTCACCCTTATGTCGCTCCAAACCTATGAGATAATTTCTTTTGCGGAACAGAAGTTATTTAAAAGAAAGTTTTAACTCTTTTTGTCCATATAATAAAAGTCAATGTTTAAAAACAAAATTGGACCCCATTGACTTTCATTGTATGTACAAAAAAAAAAACACCTAGACATTTTTCTAACTATCTACTTTTGTGTTACGCGGAAGAATGTAAGTCAAGTTTGGAGCAACAAATTCACACTTTTAGGTGAACAAACTTTTTGAACTACTATGTTTCTCTATCTTTTTGGTTCGCTAGCTTGTTATTTATTAAGAGAGATAAAAAAAAATCTGAGAAAGCCATTCTGATTGCACTGAGAGGTCAGAAAACTCCCTTGACTAATTAAAAGGCGGAGGCTCACTCGGCGTACCTCTGGCAGACACGCACAAGATTAGAAACATTCAGAGCAGTCAATACAAATATGTTTCTTTTTGGGAGGGCCGTCTGTGCCTGAAGGAAGGATAAAAGAAGTTAGAGAGAGAGAGATAGACACTTTGCTGCCTGGTGTTTGAACTGCCATAGTGTGTCTAAGCCTTTTCTCAGGTGGCCAAACGCCAATACAGTAGTGTATTTGAGAGTGTGTATTACAAGACATTGAACACAGCATCTAATCCTCCTTATCTGTACCAGATGTCACCACGGTCAACTAAAAATAAGAGGTGGAAATCGACACCTCACACCTTCTCACAAACTAGTTGACTGGAGCAAATAAGTGTCCAATGCAAGTTCAACCGACAGTATTTATGGCATAATGTTGATTAACACTAAAGTGAATTCCACTTGTCCCTCCTTTTCTTTCAAAAAATCTGGGTTACAATGAGGCCAATCCATAAATGTTATAATACTAAATATGAAAACAGTAAAGCCACAAGATGTAAACTATATGCATGTTAACATGACTAAAGCTTACTAAGCTTTTCTATGTAAAGTTATACCTAATTTCACAACTTTGCAACCCAATGCAACTCCATAAGTGTTGTTATTGGTAACTAAAACTATTCAAAATAATTTTTGTTAACTGAAATGAAGGTAAAACAAAATTAAATATTAGATATAAAAAAACGTTAAAAAATTAATAATTAGACATGTTTTTACTACCTGAAATAAAATAAGCTGAAGTACTAAAATTACTAAAATTGACATAAAAATAAAGCTAAATTGAAATATTAAAATAATAATAATAATAATGACAAAAGCATGTAACAAAACAACTAAAACTTAAAGTAAACTTACAAAGAAAACTGAAAATATAAAAATAAAATCTAATCAAAGTATTAATAAATATTATAATAGCATATAAATAAGACTAAATGCCATAAAACCTAAAATAAATTATTTAAACAGATATACAGCTCATTTAATACAAAAGTTTAAGTGCTTTAATGAAATAAGCTTCACATTTCTGCTTTCAAATCTTCCAAAATTTTATTTTTTAAATGTAAAATGTATCCCTTTTTAAAGATTATTTATTTATTAATTTATCTTTTTTTATTTTTTTATTTTTTTAAGAATTTAGAGGAGTCCAAATTTTTGGAGCATCATGCTAAAATTGACATTAACCTTGAAACCAGAATGTTCCTTTAACAAATTTTCATAATGACTCCACAACTACACACAAATGAAGGGACACAACTCTCACAATGCATTAATATGAATCATTATCACTTTTCACAGAAGTCTTCGCACAATCTGGCGGGGCATAGCATATGGACATGTGGATGACCACAGATACCCAAGTGTGTGCTTGAATCATGTGATTGGCCAAAAAACTGAGAGAGAAACCATTAGCTGCTTGTTGTCTACATGAGCACCCCTATAACTGACATTCCCAGGATTCCTAGCAGTTGGTGGAAAGGTACTCCAGGGTGACCCCTGCGACCCTTGCACATTGATATCCGAGACAAAGTGTCTTTACCTTTCTCTGCGGTTACAGCCGAATAAACAGTCTTCAGGCCACAGTCCTTACAGGAACAATTTGCATGAGTGAAAAAAAGAGAGTGAAAGAAATTGAAAAAAAAGCCCCGTCGTCCCAAAGAGATCAAAGCTATTCCTACATATCCAAACATACGGGGGGAGTGAAGAACATCAATTTGCAGCGCAAACAGCAGCTGCTCTGAAAGGGAAAGAGCTACCTGCCCCCATCGTGGAGTGCTCCGTGTCCACTCCCCACTCCGCCGGTGCGCTTGTCCATCTCCGGCACCCATTACAACCCCCTATACACCTCTGGAAGTGGAATTTACTACTTACACAAGTCTTTGAAATGACAGGCTGTGGAATCTGTCCTCCTTTAATCCTGTCAGATGTGCTTCCGTTTTCAACAAGGCCTTTGAAGGAGAAGCTTTGCGCGTGGACGAGGAGCTCGCGACCACTCGCCATTAGTGAGGTACGAAGCAGAGCCCTATCATTTCTGCAATGCAAGAACATGGACAGAATCGTGGAAGCCAGTAATAAAAATGGAATTTACGGAATGTCACGAAATTTAACTGAGTTTAACTTGAAGAAATTGTGACAGAAATGTATTACTACTGTACAGTAGAATATAGTTCTCAAAGTAATAATAATAATAATAATAATAAAATTATTAAAACTTAAGGAATATCAAATTTTTTCTTCCATGTTTTAAAGTGCCCCTATTGCGTGTGCGTGCAGTCGTCTTCTTCATCGGTAAAATGTGATCGGTTAATTTGAGCGTCAAGTTGAGAGATCACAGGAGGTTATTATCAGCTGGTTCCGATTAGTGTCCGATCATTTGGAATTTAAAAAATATAATACGCACTGTTGCATTCTCAATATTTTATCATTTTGCCTCAGATACAGGATTATGTACATTCGCTTTAGCAAGCAGGTTGTTCATTACCACGGCAACCACTTGCACGTCCACGCTGAACGTGATTCTCGCGTGTAAAAATTAACTGTATACATTAGAGGCAGAAAGATGCCGATAACTATACATTATTTAAATCTATTTCTATTTATTATGACACTGATATATGAACTGTTGTAGTCAAGTAAGCTTAATTCATAATGCTTCCTCTGTTGTGAGCCTGTGCGCTCCTCTAAACTGTCCGGGTGCTGCACTTCACAGCGTCTTCTCAACATGATTTTAGGGCACAGTTCAGATCGCCTAGTGTGAGTACACCCTTAACCACACGAAGCTACAGTGTTTTGAGGGCGGGGTCAAGTTGTTTGCGACTGGCCAATGTAGAACATAGGCGGGCATTATGCAAATGTGTTACCCTGTGACGTATGATGAGCCATCACGGAAGTGGGATTCGAATTACTGACGACTCGTTTAGGCTGTTCAGAGCTGATTCTTTCTTTTGGGAGACAATAACTTTATTTATCGTGCACTTTCTGCTTTACAACCTTGCAGATCGTTTACATTCACATACAGCTACATTACACACTGCATGAAAAGGCAATATTCAAAATGGCATAAGAGGGGCACTTTAACAGTAAACCTCTGTTGTGCAGCACATAAAAGGAAATGTTACATTTTTGTTTGTTAACATTTTGAAAAATTAACTGAATTGTTAATGTTTTGTGTTTCATTTGATATCACGTTTTTTTACATTATTTTTATTGTACATATTATTTTTATTTATTTATTTTATTAAATTAGAAATCCAGAAAAATACAGACAACCCAGAATTTCTCAATGAATGAATAAAATAAATAAAAACATTTCATAGGGCCCTATTATTGCAAAAAATGTGAGTAAATTATTAAATTGTTAAAGCTTTAGGAACTCAACTTATTACAAATACCAAATAAACTTTACAATACATTTTTTTTTAAATTAGAAATAGACAAAACATTTTTATTATTAAAATGTTAACTATTTAAACAGAATTTAGGATAAATAAAACTTTATAAAAATAAAACAGATTTCATAGGGCCCTAAAAATGTCAAACGTTGTTCAACTTATAATAAATCATTGTTTATGTAAGTTTTAAAATTAATTTAATTAATTAAACATGATTTGTGACTATTAAAATGTAAATGTCTATTTAAAGTCCAGAAAAAGGAATCCAGAAAAATGTAAACAGAAAAAAATGGGAATTTGGAAAAAAAATAAACCGGAATTTAGGAAAAATGTTCATAGGGCCCTAACAAAGTCACCGGTGATGCAGTATGGATCTCAGTGAATGCTAATCATCCGAGGACGGCCTCGAGTCTCGACACTTTTGGCAAACCCTGTCCGGCAGCCTGCAATCTGACTTCAGCAATTTCCAAAACATCTCATTTGTCTGTCGGGAGAATGTGTGTGGTGAAAGGGGGGTCAGAAAAATGAAAGCAGATTTATCCAGGTTTATGACCTCTGCACTCTGGCTTTGATCCGGCAGAGGTGTGTGTGGGTAATAAAGCAGTGCTTGCATGCACACAGCTAGTCAATAAGAGGTTACTCATCTCTCTGCGCCTGTCCTCTAATGCACCGGCTGCAGGGGCAAAACAGCATGCAGGACGCAGGCGGATTACAGCCAGGCCTATCCGATGATCTTCAAGCTGTTCTGTAATACCGCCACCCGCCTGTTAACACGCCGCTCGAGCAACGTCTGAGTGGTTTTAATGCAAGATCTCCTCCCTGATGCACGTTTCCACTGCATTCCACACGTTAGCTATACGAAAACTCGTTTTAGAGTCATTCACTGCATTCGATGTAGGGCTGAACGATTTTGGAAAATAATATCATTACGATTTTTTTTTACCAATATTGCGATTTAATATGCAATTATTTTTTACATTTTTATTTAACAACTACAATCACAGTACATTAACTGATTTGTTGAACTTCCAACCTCGTAAGCATGTAATAATTATGTTTAAATAAGCCTGGTGTAAACAATATGAAAGTCAGTAACAAATCACACAAACTAAAGTAGATTGCAGAAATATAAAAACAAATCTGTTGCTTTACCACACTACTTTAGGTAATTCAAAATCACTGTAATAAACATATGTAAACATGGGGACTGCACTAAACACTGTCTGTTAACTTTAGATCAGTGGTTCTCAAACGTTTTGGTCACACCCCCCTTTAAACCTATAAAAAATCTGGCGGCTATTTTCAAGGAAAATCATTTTCAAATAATGTTCTTTTTTTTTTTTTTTTTGCAAAATAGAAAAATATTTTAGATTATCAATATGACTATAAAGTAGTAATATCTCTTATTTTGTGTATAAATAATAATAATAATAATAAACAAATAAAATAATAAAATATTGCAATATATAGTAAACTATTGTTTATAGTTTTTAAAAAATCAAGTATTTAAGAAAAATAATATCATGTTTTACAGTACAATGGTAAAATTACAATACTAATTAGGGATGTTCATTTTAACCGGTTAACCGTTTAACCGTAAGAATTTTTGAGCGATTAATACAATCAGTTAAACAGTTTAAAAAGTACTTTATACATTTTTTTTCAGTAATTTATCAAAATATTTAAAAAGGTTTGC
>NW_015549598.1:1961487-1977099 GCF_001515605.1 Sinocyclocheilus anshuiensis | reverse complement strand
TTTTGAATGACCAGCACCTGCCTGGGTCTGTGCGACTTCATCTATGGCTTTTCTCTTTGCTTTCACAAACCGATCCATCTCCCATTCTAAGTTACGTCCTTTGGCTGTTTACGGTTTTATTTCTTTTCTTTTTCTGCTGATGGCCCTCGCTCGACTTGAAGCAGCGCTGCTTAGACCGATCGGTGTGTGTCATCAAAGTACTGCGAGAGCTATAAGAGAGCGCGGATGTCTCCTTATGCTTTCTCTCGCCATATTCTGATGTCATACACCGATCCATCTTCAAGTCAAACACACCTATTTACTCTCGCGTCACGTGACCGAGTGTAATCGCAGCCTCTGCGATTGAAAAATCTTGTTTTTTTCATATCGCGATATTATCGCAAATGCAATTAATCGTTTAGCCCTTGATGTGCGTTTTCCTCTATTTCAACAACAGAGAGCCTATATTAATCTGCGTCTTGTAGTGGTTAGCCATTGACATCACCAGGGAGGGAAAATGGACACAGAACGGCTCGAACATCGATTGCATTGATCTGTACCTCAACATCTTAACGTTTAATCACAAAGCAGCCCCCTTTACTCCACCGTTATGTGATCCCATTAAACCCTTTAACCACATCTCTCCCCAGGCAGACCACGGGGGTCCACGCTTCATACGGTTTCTCGGACCGCTCAGACATTTAATCCGCCGCAATTGATGGCCACAAAACACAGAACTCGAGAGAGGAAACTGATGTAACGGAAGGGTTTTTTGAAGCCATGCTTCAGCGCACCAAATACAGCCTGGCTAGATCCATACGTGCAGCAGAGATGTTGATTTCAACACTGCGTACGTTGCTCACTCCACAGATATAAAAAGAAAGTCCCCCAGAGTACTGAAACAGTGAGGCAGACAGAAACGAGAGGGCATGGCCAAAAATCTGTCTGTGTGCTCTTTTATTGCTGCGATCTGGAGCATTACTCTCACTTTGCAAGAACTAAACAACATTCAACCTTACTAACCACCTCCAGGACAAACGGTAACATGATACATGTCTAATTACAAAATTTTACTGAATTTCTAAGGCTATAATTGACATGTAATACTAGCATACTGTGCAATGCATACTGTTTACATTTGAACACAGTATAACACTTAACCTCACTACGTAATACATTTAACTCAGCAAGTGGCAATCAGTTAACAACAAGAAAAAAAACATGTATTTTTTTAACCCAATTTTGAATAAAAACTTGCACGAGTAAAAATTTACTTTTTTTTTTTTTTTTGCAAAATAGAAAAATATTTTAGATTATCAATATGACTATAAAGTAGTAATATCTCTTATTTTGTGTATAAATAATAATAATAATAATAAACAAATAAAATAATAAAATATTGCAATATATAGTAAACTATTGTTTATAGTTTTTAAAAAATCAAGTATTTAAGAAAAATAATATCATGTTTTACAGTACAATGGTAAAATTACAATACTAATTAGGGATGTTCATTTTAACCGGTTAACCGTTTAACCGTAAGAATTTTTGAGCGATTAATACAATCAGTTAAACAGTTTAAAAAGTACTTTATACATTTTTTTTCAGTAATTTATCAAAATATTTAAAAAGGTTTGCTGCGTGGTTAAAATACGCTACGCGCATATAAAAATGTTTGTTTTTTAGGGAAAAAAAACGCAAGTCGAGTATAAGTCGCATTTTATTATTTCTTTCAGAAATAGGCCTAATGCCAACATGAAATGTTTACAAACATTATAATAAACACTGTAAACATAGCTAGGCTATTTTAGTTCCCCTCACTCCACAACAAATCCTTTCAATTAACAGTATTTAGAAAACCGCAAATAAGTTCAAACATCAATTCAATATCTACTATTTCCTGAATATTATGAAATTCAAGATGGCCGCCCCTGATGACGTCATAATATGCTAATTAGATTAGTATATTTACACCCCACATAAACTTTTGGTCATGCCCAACATTTTTCTAATTTACAGTAGATCTCTATCTTTAAGCCCTTTCAAGCCACAAGCTTTTGAAATCTTGATGTCATTTTTCCAAAAATCCCTGGCGCCTAAAAGGTTAACATTTGAAAGGATACTATGGCAAGGTTATGGCTTTCCTTATTCAAACTGATTTCTTTTTCACGAGTATATGATTGACCTGAAGAATGAAAGCTAGTCTATATCATACACTTGGATAATTATGAGCTATATCACCGCTTATCGACACTAGGGGTGTGACAATACACTTAGCTCACGAGATGAGACATATACTTGGTTCAATAGAACGAGACAATGTTTTAATACTAGGGATGTTCATTTGAATTGTTTAACCGGTTAACCGACGGTAAGAATTTTGACCGATTAATACAATCAGTTAAATGGTTTAAAAAGTAATTTCATTATTTATTTTTTCAGAAAATTTATCAAAATATTTTAAACGGTTTGCTGCATGGTTAAAATACGCTACGCTTATAAAAAATGTGTTTTTTTTTAGGGGGAAAGAAACATAAGTTGCGTATAAGTCACATTTTATTATATCATTCAGAAATAGGCCTAATGCCAACATGAAATGTTTACAAACATTATAATAAACACTGTAAACATAGCTAGGCTATTTTAGTTCCCCTCACTCCACAACAAATCCTTTCAATTAACAGTATTTAGAAAAGAACAAGAATTAAAAATATAAGAAGCTATAGCTATATAAACGACAAGCCAAAACAAATTCATTTAGGCTAAAACGAAACTGAAACCAACGTTTGGTCTTTCATTTGACACAAAATCTAATTTTTCCGTATTCGCCATGTATTTGAATGCCAAAATATTATTTATTATGTAGCCTACTTCACTCAGGTTCCAATATCCACGTAAAACAAAATGTTTTGCATAACATCACGGCGGTACGGTGATAACGCTTAACGGCACAGACTTTACTACTAGGGCTGTCGCGGTAACCGCAATATCGCGCTATTGACGAGCAAACCGCAGAGGAATCTCTGTCTTAGCATCGACGCATAGCTGGTCAGCTGAGCCTTCTAAAGTGGCACTCAAAGTTAAAACGATTTCAACAGCGGTTTCATTACGTCTCTTTGAATGAATGAATCAGCGTCCCTTTCCACCACCTTGTGGCGCAACACTGTAATATCTAGGGCATGTTGTAGTCCAGATTAAAATGTAAAAAAAAGTTTGAAGATAAATAGCCTATTAAGTCTAAATATTTAAGTATTTGGCGCGGTGATGAACATCATAGCAAATACACAAATCTGAATGGCTGTTTAAATAATTAAAACACGATTCAGAAACAGGAAGTAGTGCAGCTGCTTTGTTTACAGGGTTTCCATATATTTCAATTAATTATTATTATTATTATTATTTCTGCAGTTTAGCGCCATCTGCTGTCAGAGAGTGAAAGTGTGCTTTCATCCAGAGCGTCTCTCACGTTCCGCCATGTGCTTCTCGTCCGCGCTTGTTTACATCAGAGTGAGCACGCGTCTTTCACGCAGCATACAGTGGTGTTGTGCATTTTGACCAGTTGATGGGAAAAGTATTCTTAAAATGCATTAAAAATTCTGAATAATTTGTAATATATAATTATTCACTGTATTTAGAAGTGCCCACGATAACAATATCATGCATATTAATTACCGTGATATATCCCATTACCGAATACAAGTCTAGTTCTGTTGTTTGCTGCTTTTTGCGCATGTAAAATTAATTCCCGGGAAACAAATGTAGTAATTTTTAACGGTTCACAGACACTTATCCATTCTAATTTAATTCAATTCTAATTTAAAACAATCTTGTCGGTTAACGGTTAATAATTGGTTAACGAGCGTCGGTTGGCATCCCTAATACTAACATATATAGTCTTATTTTCTTCGTTAAACTATAAATTTTTTTTGTGGCCTTTAAATCTTCTTTATTTTTGACAACAGCCGGTTTATAAGCACTTCTCATCACAAGTATGGGAAGAAGCATGTTGCGTCCCAAAAGCAAAAGTGTCGCTCTCAGACACTGAAAACACCGGATCAGGAGGTATACACAAATAAAAGAAGAGTTTTACTCTGAAACATGTCGCATATATTTATTTAATTAAATCGCATTGTTCGCTATTTGATAATCACTCTGAGCCATAATGCAATTTCTGTTTTATTTTGATTAATCGTGCAGTACCACACCTGACTCAAGTCAGGTTGAGCACATTGCATTGTGGGATTACAGTCGCATGCAGTGTGGTAGATGTATACACTACATTTTAGCATATGCATTAGGTGATTCATGTAATATATAGCACATAGAGAAAATGTACACAGTATGCATTGCATACTGCAAAAAATAACATTAGATTAAATCATTATGAACATAGCTCAATTTAAAAACTCTAAATAAATAGGCTAAAATAACATGAAGAGATTTGAATGTGAAGGAATCGCTCTTCCTGGACAGCCAGTGTGTGAGGTCTGGATTAAATTACCTGCTCATCCTTTTGTTCGTACAGAAGGGCCTCTGTTGACACATCCCCTACAAAACTGCTGTCTTCACACTCCCACTCTGAACCAAGGTCAAGCACAGTGTTTGCACAAACCAAGGTTAAAAAATAAAGCGACAGGTTTCCCGGTGCAATGACTATTTTAAAACGCAGCTCCTGTACTCAAAGACATGGCATGGAGTGGCTTACAGTTACAGCTGAGACATGTGCATGGAGGATACTAATCATTAACAAGTCAATTAAAGTCAGATGAAAAGACTGGTGTGAGTCACGACTGTCAACTTAAAAATGTCACAGGAACATGTGTCAAACATGAAGAACTGCAGCTATGCTCAATATAACACTCCAATTTTAAGTCTAAACTCAAATCAAACAAAAAAAAAAGTTTAACATTTAAAAGTTTGAACATCAATGTATAGATAGATCGATGGTTCTGATAATATATCAATACGACTATAAAATATGACTACTAAATAGTACATTTATGTTTAACATATTTATTTAGTAATAATAATATTTATTACTACTACTACTAAATAAAATATTAAAGAAAATGTAATAAGAAATATTATTATTGTCATTTAAATACATATACAAAAGTTGAGAATAAAAAAAAACAATATAATCATTTTATTTAACAGTAAAACTGTAAATTTACAATACTAATATTTGTGTCCTTACCTTATTATTCCCAAAATTGTCGATTATGTCAATATGACAACAAAATATATATTTTATGTTCTTTAATATTTTAGTAATTATTATTATTACTGAATATAAAAATTTAAGAAAATAAATAGGAAACATGACTATTTTAATTTCACTGTAAAATTACAAAAAAAAAAACAAGATTTCAAAAATTATAATTTATTTAACAGTAAAACTATACATTTACAATTGATTTATTTCCAATTATTTCCTAAATTGTTCTGATTGTATAACAATATGACTACAAAACAATGCTTATTTTGTAATAATAATAATAATTATTACTATTATTATTACTAATTAAAAATATTAAAGAAAATATTACTATTTTGTATTCATAAAATATTTTATTAGAAGTACTAATAGCAATCTATGACTATTGTAAATTCACTGTAAAATACACAAACTAGAATAGAAATAATTATTTTACAATAAAACTGTATATGTACAATACTAATATTTATGGCTGTCTTACCTTCATTTTCAAATGTTAAACCATCAAGCTTTTAAGCTGCAAACTCTGTTTGCTCTTGTACGCAAATATTACCTAATAGTACCACAGAAGCGCCGTACAAACTAAGAGCACATTTAATAATATTAAGCTTAGGCCTGTATCCCTGGAGAGAGGCGACACAAAGCCTTTAGGACCGGAGCTTTACTTGACACTGCCGAGGCCGGCCTGCCATCAATTATTGACTAACTCCTCATGAAGAGAAGTGCTTTTAGTAAACATTTCCTCAACACAGAGCACATATGAAGACAATGCAATGGTGAGAGTTAAATATTCATGACGACAAGTAATGATGTCGTCATTTATTTTTAATTCAAAAGAACGTCCGATGCTGTTTGTCCAGAATAGCAGATGGCTTGGGTTCTTATCATAATTAAGTGATCTATCTCCGATAGTGTTTTAGAATGACACAACGCATGCAAATTAGGGCCTAAAAAATAGAAAATCAGCAGAGGGATGTCTGTGGCCATCATTTGACCCCTAGGGACGGGTGGCACAGCATTTGTCGCCTACCTGGTCTGTGACCCGCAAACACACAGTCTGTAGTGCTGAGGTTCTGTGCACCACCTTCACCATCTGTTCATCTCACCTGCTGTGTCGTTACCGGCCTAAAACGCCTCCCACTACACCAACCAGCCTGTAGGTGTGCTGCCAATATGTAAAGCATCTGGGTGGAGCGCTCTATCATGATGCTAATGCAAAAGGTATTGTGATGCGACAGGCAAAACCCCCCTCCCATGCTGCCTGGTGTATGTGGAGCAACTCGGTTTCAGCTTAGATCCCTAAAAAGACAGCTCAAACAAGGAAAACAAGCATGTGTTTCTCACACACACACACCCAGATACATCTCCTGAAGCAGATCCTGTGGTCTCAGGAGACAAAATTCAGAGTTTGGTATTCACAACAAATAACTTTACAAACCAAAGAGTCACAATGAACGCTGTGACATGCAACTCTGAAACACCGGTGTCTCAAATGCATATATCTGTGAAACTCACTTAACAGCATCCCGCTTGATCTAATAACAGCTGTACTATATAATGCCACACATTGCACTCACCAGATCAGGCCACATTCAAACCCCTTTGCATTGAGGAAAAACTGAGAGTGCACCAGCTCAACCTGAGATTCACTGTCTAGCTGTTTATTTCACACATATTTCAGACAATAACCACATAGCATGAGAGTAAAAGCATGCAGAAGCCAAAAGCAATTCAAAAACCCTGACTGAGTCGATTTATAGTGTAATTTCTTTCTTCTCACACACATTGTTTAAAGACTGACTGATCACCCACAGAGGCATTTCAACTGTAAGCTCGTGTGCATGGGTTCATCCTTCCTATATTGAATCATTTGAGGGCACCGCACATTTATGACAGATTATTACTAATCTGACAGCTGGAATAAAGAAGTTAAACGCAAAGAAAAGCAGGAAACGACTGCACAGTGCCATTCAAATCTCCAAGCATGAGTGAAAACTAAGCCTTTTCAGTCTTGGATCACACTGAATATCGCTACACACATGTGCACATACAAAAATAATCTAAACATAGCATAGGAAAAGGTATTAAGACGATAGAGATCATACAGACAGCTCTAATGATTCGTCCTCACCTTCCACTCCGGCTGCCCGAGGTTGTTGATCTGTTGGCTGGATTTGATGCCGTGTTCGGCTTTCCTTGGAAGAAAATCCCCTCGAAACGTTCAAAAACAAAAGATGAAGATCTATTTCGAGCCTTGCTGGGTTGAACTGGATAAAAACGTAGCCGTTTCTGTCTTTTCTCGGATATCTAAGGTTACCTCAGAAATCGAAAGCCGTGCGAGTCCGTTAAAACTGGATCATATTATTTGTGAATGCGTCGGATTTCTATTTATATGATCCATATGTTGTGGAATAAAACGCCCTAAGCTTTCTGTCTCCCAGCATTCGTGTGTTTTAACGAAATATTTTGTGTAAATCCAAAGAGTCGCGGCTGCTCTCGTGCTGCTGCTGTTCCTGCGCGCGCGAGTCTGCTCGACTGCATTCCTCCCTCTATTGCACAATGAGTCGCTATAATTTATTCATGAGATCATGGGGATGGAGGCGCTCTGTCGGAAGGAGAGGCAGTTTTTCTCTTTCTTGCTTGCTTTCTTTCTTTCGTTCGTTCGTTCTCTCTCTCTCTTTTTTTGTCACTCAGCCCCTCATCGCCCTCCCCAGCTGACTGACTTCCCCTCGAACGCGAGACTCGATTAATAGAGCGTCGAGCGATCGAATAAACGAACGAGACTGTGTTGGGGAGGGTGACGATTGTGCTGCGCTCGATGATGAATGAAATGGGGATTCTTCAATGAAGGGCACTTTAATCTATAATAAAAATGTTATCACATGTACCTGCAAATTTAACCTTTCACCTTGAGATATTGGAATCATTTAAAGTGATTAATTTTCTTTAAAATCATTCTAGATGTTATTTTAGTATTATTTATATACTATTATAGTAGGCCTATTTATTAATGTCTTTATATATATATATATATATATATATATTTTATTCAAGGAACAATAACACACAATAAATCAACATTCAAATAAGAAAATAAAACGATAGAAGGACAAATTACAACAAACAAAAAACAATTGCCAGGGGGAGGAAAGTATAAAACTTCAAAACAAAAATACAAGATATACATACATACATACACACACTTGTACGTATATATAAAATCAAATAAATATATTGTAAAGTTCACAAACTTTCAAAGTTCTTACAGCTTTCTTATTCACAGAGTCTCTGATAGTCAATATATATAAATATTTCAGTCAACAAAACCATAAAATTGGGTTACCTATTTATTAATGTCATTTTTGTTACATGATTTTGACATTTTTCATTAGTTTTTAATATTTCTATTTAGCTTTGTTTAATTATATTTCAGTCTCAGTTTTAATTTAAGTACTTTAACTTAAACTTCACTTTCAAGTTTGTTTTTTATCTAATATTTAAATGTTATTTAAATGCTTTATTTCAACTAATTACAAATAATTGTGATCGTTTCTCACCTTTTTCAATGTATTTCAAAAGCATAGTGTAGTGATTTAAAAAACAACAACTTATTTGACTTTAGTTAAAAAAAAAACTATTTGAGGCCAGACTGGATTCCGGTTATGATAGACCCTGTAAATATGACATAAGAATGGCTGCCATTGTGGCTCTGGAGGATCATACTGTAATGTTAATCAAAGGAATTTTTTAGGCAGGGTGGAATACGCTTGAGCCAAAATGGCGCACTGTTGCTGTGTTATATAAATGTTCAATCAGGAAGAATTTGGCAGGCAGCACTGCCATTTCACACCTGGTGGATTCAGAAAATTTGAGGATTTTTTTTTTCTTTTCTTATATTTTTTTTTAGCATGAGTACAAACGTTTTTTTTTTATTTCAAATAAATGCTGTTCTTTTGAACTTTCTATTCATCAAAGAATCCTGAAAATAAATGTATCATGGTTTCCACAAAAATGTGAAGCAGCACAACTGTTTTCAACAAATGTTTCTTGAGCAGCAAATCAGCATATTAAATGATTTCTGAAGGATCATGTGACACTGAAGACTGGAGTAATGATGCTGAAAATTCAGCTTTGATCACAGCAATAAATTACATTTTAAATACATTACTATAGAAAACTGTTCTTTTAAATTGTAATAATATTTCACAATATTACAGTTTTTACTGTATTGTTAATCAAATAAAAGCAGCATTGGTGAACAATAAGAGACAAAAAAATATATATTTATAGAAAATGTATTAAAAATTTTATTTAAAAAAGCAGCACAACTGTTTTCAACAAATGTTTCTTGAGCAGCAAATCAGCATATTAAATGATTTCTGAAGGATCATGTGACACTGAAGACTGGAGTAATGATGCTGAAAATTCAGCTTTGATCACAGCAATAAATTACATTTTAAATACATTACTATAGAAAACTGTTCTTTTAAATTGTAATAATATTTCACAATATTACAGTTTTTACTGTATTGTTAATCAAATAAAAGCAGCATTGGTGAACAATAAGAGACAAAAAATATATATATTTATAGAAAATTTATTACAAATTTTATTTAAAAAAACATACAGACAAAAAACTGACCTCGAACTTTTGAACAGTAGTGCATCTATCAACATTTTATTAATTATGTTAAACCATTGTCAAATTGTTTATCCTGAATCACAGATTAATTATTTAGCACAATTATTTAATCAGTGTTGGCCTCATTCATGAAACACAAGCAGAACGAGTGTAAAACACTTGCAAAAAAAAATGTTTTACATTTTATGTAATTTGTTGTATTAGAAACAACTTACACAGAAATTCCTTCCACTTGCGTTTCATGAATGAGGCCCGCTGTGTTCAGGGACATGTTTTTCACACGGGCAGGTAGCCAAAGTGTCTTTAAATCATGAATTAGAAGAGCAGCAGTGTCTGCTGTCCTCTATAAAGCAGCAGGCAGTGAAAGGACTGGTTCAGACTGCTGCAAACCTCACAATAGAGAGATCAGAGAAGGTGAACTCAACTTCTCTCAAACCCTTGTATGCTTAAATATCAACTGCACTCTCAATTTATTTCATTTTTGATCTCATTTTCTCTGGAATAACATGCACGATAAATCGTTCACAATAAGACCAGGAATGTGAATTAAAAAGTAAATTTGGTGACTGAGTGCTGCCTCAGATCCAGCAAAAAGGAACAGCAGTAGTTTAGCTGTGAAACAGATGTATTGCAATCTGGCAGAGACGGTGTCATGTTAGGGTTTGAATTCAGCTTCTGGGCATGAGGTGACAGAGACAGACGGTGTTCATCAGCCTGATCTTTCATCTGCTTTCCTGGCTTTCTCTCGCGCCTGCAGTTGCATGTTTGTGATTTGTTCTGATGCTCTTTTGCCTCTGTGATGCTATCACGGAAAGAGGCAGCGATCACGTCACCCATTTTGTTAGTTTATCAAGCGCTCGCTTTCATGCAGTGACATAATTGTTATTCCTCTCTCATTACTGTCCTGTTAAAAACGGCAAGAGAACTGCCCTTAAGACATTGAGTCAATAAAACAGGCACTTTAATACGCCGTGAGGGGATCGGTTCGTGCAATGTTTGTGCAACAGAGGGGTGGGAGTTGCATGTTATGTCTACAGATATCAAAATCTCTTAATATTATCACCATGCCTCACCAACATCTCTGTGAATAAAAGTTCTGCATGATTTTAAAATGCAAAGGTTGGTAGAGAAATCCGTGTGGAGGCGTAAAGAGATACTGTTTGTTTCTGCTCACCCCTCGTTGAGAATGGTACGCCCCACGCCAATGGCAAGAACATATCATGGGAATTATCCTGCAGAGAGAATAGAGGGAGGGCGGGGGAGAGCGACAGCGCCGGGACTAGACTGGAGCTGCTGAGAAAAGAACAATGGATCTGCAGTCTTGATGAGCATGACTGAACGTTAGTCTGAAGGTTTGGGGCCAAACGAAGAGCTGTAGGGAAACAGTACAGAATATTCTTTGTCAGAGGTAGAAACGACTGAGACAGTCAGCTGAGCAGGTAACAAAGAGACGGACACCAATACTGTGAAAAATATGAAAAATATAACTGTGTTAGTATGCTTAAAATAAGTTTTTTTTCAGCTATGCCATAAAAGAACCTTTGGTTCCTCAAAAAACAGCAAAAATTAACAGCTCTTAAAAGAACCATTAGTGTGAAGAGCATTTTATATAATCTAAATCATCTTTTTCCACTATAAAGAACCTTTTGTTCAGTGGAAAGGTTCCATGGATGTTAAAGATTCTTCATGCCCATAAAGAATTTATTTCACCCGTATATGACAATTCTGTCATTATTTAGCCTGTTCAGGCAACTCTTTTTCAATTGTTCTTTGTGATTACACTCAAGAAGCACTGAAGAAATAGTCCATACAACTTGCACACTATATAATTTGTATGACAAACAGACTCATATCTAATTTTTCATCTCCTGACACAAAAGAACCAATAGTCAACACTCTTAAAAATAAAGGCTGCAAAAGGGTAAGAATCATTTTGGGTTTCCAAAAGACCCTTTCAGTGAACAATTCTTAAAATAATTTTTTTTTTTTTTTCAAAAAATGCACCACATTTACTGTTGTTTGGCAAATTTTTGCTTGCAAAATCCAGTCATTTTAATAGGAAAGTCCACAACCTGGAATTTCACGTGACGACAAATGATTTCCCCATGCAGGTTTCATAATGGTTCAGATGGTCATGCAGAAAGCAGCTTGGTTCTGCTTTATAAAATGCTACTATATTGTCAATATACAATGGGCCTTTTTTACCTGCAAAATTTAGTTTTTTTTTATAGTGTGAAAAACATTTTAATACACTCTAAAAAATGCTGGGTTAAATACAACCCAGTGCTGGGTAAAATAGGGACAAACCCAGCAATTGGGCTGTTTTGACCCAGCGGTTGGGTTAAATGTTTAACTCAACCGTCTGGGTAGTAACCCAACCACTGGGTCAAAACAGCCCAATTGCTGGGTTTGTCCCTATTTTACCCAGCACTGGGTTGTATTTAACCCAGCATTTTTAGAGTGTAATCTTTCCACTCTTAAAAATACAAGTTCTTTACTGGTATTTGTATGGTTCCATGAAGAAACTTTAACATCCGTGGAACCTTTCCATTGCACAAAAGGTTCTTTATAGTGGAAAAATGTTCTTTAGTTTATTAAAATGTTCTTTACATGAAGGGAAAAAAGGTTCTTTTAGGAACTTTTCACTGAACCTAAAATGGTTCTTCAATTGCATTGCTGTGAAAATCCGCTTTTGGGAGCTTTATTTTAAAGGGTGTAAAAACAAGAACCAATCAAGAACCTTTATTTTCAACAGTGAAATCAGAATCTTTTTCGAATCTGAACATCTTGGCAAATCAAATTTGAGAATTTTGATGAAGCACACGATTTTATGATTTAAATTTCCATTTGTTTATCACACAAACCAATCAAATGACTTCATACTAGGCATACTAGAAACTTCCAGGCAGGTGTGTTGAGGCAAGTTGGAGCTAAACTCTGCAGCACACAGGCCCTCCAGGACTGAATTTGGAGACCCCTGCTTTAAATGGTCAAAAAATATTGACCTTTTTAATGATATTCTAATTTTCTGAGATGTACCTGTACACAGCGAGATAGAGAAACATTTTTATATAGTTTTTAAAATAATTGTTCTTTTATAATAAAAAAAACAAAACAAAATAAAACAAAATAAAACAAGAAAACAGACATTCTTTGAAAGACTACACCTGTTGTCGAAACTCCTCGCACACTGTTTGTTGTTACGAGGCCAGTCATCAAACTACAGTCCCCATCTACTGCAGTCATTTAACAATGTCACAGGCTAGAACAACCAACCAACCCCCCTCGATCATCGCGCGCTCGCGAACCACATCGCCCACTGTATGAGGGTCAAACAGCACTCGGCTATTATGAGCGCTGTCAAACCGGCGCGCCGCGTCAATCTGACCGCGGCTAATCTCACTGCGCGGCAGATTGCGAGCTAGAATGCCACTCTGCCAGCTCTGTCAACTCTGTCTTTGTGCTCCCATTGGATGAGCAAAAAGGACAGACAAAGAGTAATCTGACTGCTGAGAAAGACGTCCCCCTCCCGCGCACTCAGACGCAGCGCGGTTGACAAATCCATAACCTGATCATACTCAACGTTCAAACGAGCGTTTGGGATGCAGCTGTGCTTAAAGCGAGATAATGAAACACTGACTTGTCTAGGTTCTATTTGCGCTCTAAAGAAAGCATTTAAATTAAGCACGTCTCATGTGACGCGCGCGCATCCATATCCAGTTCCATTCCGTTTTCTGGCCTTTTTAAGTCAACATTGTTGTTGCGCGCCGCATTCCATTGCAGTGACTTCTGCCTGGCCTGAAGAGGAACATTCCTGGGAAGTGGCTGACCAACAATAACAGTCGGCAGCAAAAAGGGGGCAGGAGCGGTTTGAAAGAGCTGTTCTTTCCAGCCTTGTTCTCTGAAACACCAGCAACAAGAAGCTTTACCTCGTCTGCTGCATTTGCATCATCTGGAACAGCCCTGTTTAGCTGCTCACCGAGTCGGTTCAGGTCGCATAAAATAATCCGAAATGCAAATCATAAACTGCAACTAACCGTACAATCGGGCATAATTAAAACAAAAAGGCTTATCAACTTTTAAAAAGGAGGAGAAAGCAAGAACTGATAAAATGTCTACATTGAATGCAATGTAACTAAGTCGCTTTGGATAAAAGCATATGCCAAATGCATAAATATCAATATAAATGTGTTTTAGCATTAATTGTACCATTAGGAAATATGGCTAATAGTAAAATAACATTTGACCCTAAGTTTGTTCCATGTGCTTTGATGGTAAATCCGAGGCCAGTCATCAAACTACAGTTGTCATATTAGAAATGTAGAGTCACCTAAGGCGCCGTGTGTTGTATAAAGCTGCTGGATCATATGCAGTTCCATAACTCAGACAGACATTAACAGCCACATCAGAGGCAGAGGCAGCGATTGAAGAGGACATTCTGTCTGTCTCAATCATGCCACAGCCCTCCAAATTAGGATGAAAACAGAGAAAGCTGGAAGAAAGTGTGTCATCCAAGATATATGAGCTCTCAAAAATAGATATCTATGATTTATGCTTGCATATTGACTATATTTGAGGTTTGACAATGTTAAGGATACATAATCACTGTAATATTATAAAACTGATTCCACATTGAGTCAATATTCAGTATTTGCTGTTGAGTTTGAGGTTGTAGGGCCAGTGATGGTGGAAGTAGCAGGGATAATGAGATTGCAGCTCAGGACAGCAGGCCAATCATGTGATGGGTCAGACAGACAAAAAAAAAAAACCCTCAGGAAAGGACCAACCGTCTGACTCAAACATGGAGAGCTTTTCACATTTAAAGAGAGCTGTTGTTCCTCTTACCTGAGGCGAATCTCTGTCCATGGCGTACCGCTGAGGGCTTCAGGCACCAGTGAGCACAGGTTTGTCCAACAGACATTATGCAGACCTGAGACACAATGGCCAGTGGTTAGTAGCTGCAGTTTTGTGAACAGAAGCAGTAGTTTTTCTGGCCTTTTTAAGTCAACATTGTTGTTGCGCGCCGCATTCCATTGCAGTGACTTCTGCCTGGCCTGAAGAGGAACATTCCTGGGAAGTGGCTGACCAACAATAACAGTCGGCAGCAAAAAGGGGGCAGGAGCGGTTTGAAAGAGCTGTTCTTTCCAGCCTTGTTCTCTGAAACACCAGCAACAAGAAGATGTACCTCATCTGCTGCATTTGCATCATCTGGAACAGCCCTGCTTAGTTGCTCACCAAGACTGTTCAGGTGGCAACAATGCGAAATGCAAATAATCAACAGCAACTAACCGTTGGCACAATTAAAACAAACAGGCTTATCAACTTTTAAAAAGGAGGAGAAAGCAAGAACTGATAAAATGTCTACATTGAATGCAATGTAACTAAGTCGCTTTGGATAAAAGCATATGCCAAATGCATAAATATCAATATAAATGTGTTTTAGCATTAATTGTACCATTAGGAAATATGGCTAATAGTAAAATAACATTTGACCCTAAGTTTGTTCCATGTGCTTTGATGGTAAATCCCATTTCTACTGTTGTTTGCCATCCATTTTCCTACTCAGTCTGTCATGTTAATTTCGAGAATTTTTTGAGAATTCCAATAAAGAAAAATATTTATTTAATTTAAATTTTATTTATATTCTTTGATGAATAGAAAGTACATAAGATAGAATTTATTTGAAATAGAAATCGATGGTAACTTTACCATAATTTTTGATAAATTGTATTTGTCCTTGTCGAATAAAACAGTTTTATTTTAATTAAAAAAG
>NW_015549598.1:1958054-1961426 GCF_001515605.1 Sinocyclocheilus anshuiensis | reverse complement strand
AAAAAAAAAAACCCTCAGGAAAGGACCAACCGTCTGACTCAAACATGGAGAGCTTTTCACATTTAAAGAGAGCTGTTGTTCCTCTTACCTGAGGCGAATCTCTGTCCATGGCGTACCGCTGAGGGCTTCAGGCACCAGTGAGCACAGGTTTGTCCAACAGACATTATGCAGACCTGAGACACAATGGCCAGTGGTTAGTAGCTGCAGTTTTGTGAACAGAAGCAGTAACAAAAAAAGGTACAAAAGTTGTCACTGGGCAGTACCCTTTCAAAAGACATTTATATGTACCTATTTAAGAACTAATATGTATACTTGAGGTACTAATATGTACCTCTAAGGATCTAATATGCATCCTTTAGGAGTTAATAAGGTACAAAAGTGTACCTTTTCAAACGGTACCGTCCCAGAGACAGCTTTTGTACCTTTTTTTTTTCTGAAAGTGTAGCTAGAAGTAGCACGGTTTTAACGCTTTAAGAGAAGTTTTAAGAAAGTAATGAATGGCTATAATAATTGGAGTGTGGTGCCATCTTGTGGTTGACGTGACGAATGGCAACCGAACAAGTGACCGACCATTAGGAGGTGTGACAAATAAATGTAGTCATCACTCTCATCACAAGCATTCACAGACACTGAACGTCAACATCTGGGACGAACAATTAAAGACGAACAAGTGAGTAGATATTATTTACCTCCCTCCCCCTCAATTCAGCTTCACTTCAGTTACGGTACTTTTAAAAACATGTTTTTAAAGACTGTACACACAATTCAGAAAATCAAAAGTGAAAGAGTTCCATACAGTATAAATTAAAGCACTACATAGTGTATATAAGTAATTTTAAAGGAAATAGATGAGGTGCAAAGCCTATTTCAGCATCTTTTAAATAGGCTATATGAGTTTGATTTATATACATACTTTTTTTTTACTACGTTTCCTTTCTTTCTCCTACTCCAATTGAATGTTGTTTAATCACCCTAAACGTTGACCATGGTAATCATAGTTTTTGACAAAATATAAATCGCTTTCAGTATCATTTTAGCCAATAAGCGAATTATTTTATTAATGTCTGCTAAATTATTTAACGCAAAGGTAATTTAGCGCTGTTCAAAGTTCGCTCTTGAAACACAATCTCATATTTGACCAATGTATCGCCATATAACCAGCTGCAAAGTCACGCGCTCGAGCTGTTCGCAGGAGGATATTCGCGTTCTAACTTCGAATCGAACTTTCGATTTTTTTCTTTATTGCAACGTTCGAACCCCGTTAATAAACTTTCACGAATAAAAAATGAACCCCTTTGCCTTTTGTTCTATACTCGAATATGAGTTGTGTTCTTTATCCCCCTGAGACCCAGCCATAAGAGGTAATGTCCTGAAATTATATTATAATACATTTCTTTGAGACCATATAAGTCAGTTTTATTACTATAAAGAGCACATTCAGGTCTTTTCAGAGATACCAAATGTTTGGAGGTTTAACCGCGACAATTCCCTCTCTCCTTGGTCTTTAAATATGACTGACACTGACTGAATGACTAAAGTCAACACTCTTATGGGAATATGATAATATTTTGTAGCTAAAAAGTAAAGTAAAATAGTGTATCAAACCATTCTCTAATATCTTTCATAGTTGAGAATATTTGTACAAAGTTTTTTTTTTTTTTAAATCTTTGTGCAAAGTTTGGACAAGTTATAGAAAAGAAAGTAGCCTGGAACCTAAATATTAATTGCTTTATCGAATATAAAATTTAAATAAAAAAATGTTTTGGCAATATTGTTTTCATTTTCTTATTAACTGAGTCCTGGTGTCCTCTAGGGCAGTGTTTCTCAACCAGGGGTCCGTGGACCCCTAGTGGTCCTTGACATAAGGCCAGGGGGTCCGTATAAAGTATGAATTTTTGTATAAATTTTGTATATTTTGACATGACATGTTCCCATGAAAGAAAAATCCAATATAGCTGATGATATGGCCAAATACTGGACAAGTCAGCTGACTTTAATTATATTTGACTGCATTTGGTCCTCACAAAGACACAAATGATACGAGTCAATTTTGTTCTGGGGGTCCTTGAGGATGGTTCTGAATTGGACTGGGGTCCGGTATGCCAAAAGGTTGAGATTCACTGCTCTAGGGCATATCATAAATAGTATTATTATTATAATTTTCTGTTCCAAGCAGTGTAATGATGCTTTTTCTTAATTATTATTATTATTTTTTTGTAATAATATTTTTCTATGGTTCTCAAACCAGCCCTCTCAAAGTGCACTATGAGCACTTCAGCTGCTTCCAGCTTAGGAACTAAACCAAAGCCGGGATCCACATATCCCATCAAGAACCTCAAGACAATGCAAGACTTCGCCACAGAGCTTAACCAGCCACTTCTCAAGAAAGGACATACAATACTGATAGATGTAAGAACCATGCAACTTCATCCTTATTTTTTGTATTCTAATTACTTTATAAAGTGTGCTGTGAATACTGATTCAGTCATAATTCATGTTACTGGCTTGTCTGAGCAGATTCCATGTTTCCAAAGTGGTGTAATCGTCTCTCATCAAGGGACTCATGTTTGGGATTCCCACCATGTGAAGTTACCACATCTGTATGTAAGTATAGGCATCCAGAGTGCTTTATAGCAAATCTCTCTCTCTAAAGATCATCATAATTTCTATATAAAGAGCTTTTCTGAACAAGTAACTTGTTCAAAGTGAAAATAGAGAGGGTATGGGGTATTCATTATTCATTCATATTCAGTAATGATTATTCCCCATAGCCACCGCCTGAATCCCCCAACAAGTCCCATTCACCACCCTCTCACTGGGACGTCACCTGTTGTGCGTTGCACAATCTCACCAAAGGAAATAACTCTATTGGGGATGTTCAGGTACTGTAACAATGACAATTAATTTTATGCGAGCTCAGGCATGTTTATCATAATGTGACCAGTTTTCTGTCTTTTGTAGACCGCAATAATGTCTTACAATTCCAACAACAAAGACAGATGGACTTTCGATGCACTTTTTTTATATGGTCGGGTTAGTGAATCATTCTCTAGTTTATATCGGAGGACAGGTAAATGTTAAAAGTGAAAATACATATTGATGACAGATTTGTGTAATCGCTCTACAGCACTTACACGCGAAGGACAATAATCTCCATTTGCTGATCCCAAATATGGCCAAACTAGCTCTTGATTTACCTGATCTCATTACACAGGTATGTTACAGGTTCCTACATTGTGTTAATTAAGAATCCCAAAGTACTAGTATAACGTGGGTTGTAAATTGATTTGTTTTATTGTTAAAAGTAATGTAACTCAAGTCTGGTCCACACTGAATGATTTTGGCAATGATTTTGCTGTCTTTTGTTGCAGG
>NW_015549598.1:1931631-1957975 GCF_001515605.1 Sinocyclocheilus anshuiensis | reverse complement strand
AAAGAGAAGTTTCTTTAAAAATGTTTTTATGATATGCAACATAAATCTCATTCTTTAACTTTATTTTGACATTAATATTTTACTATGAAAATGAGCTCAACCATCTGAATAATAAACACAAATTTCCTAATTTCTGGGACAAAACATTGCTGACAGTTTTTTGGTAGCATTTTCATTTGAAGTGTGAATAAATTTGTCAGAATTAATGCAAATGTTCAGTAAACACTGTAAATCATGTCAATTTTCTATTTACATTACATTTATGCATTGGGCAGATGCTTTTATCCAAAGTGACTTACACTGCATGCACATTTTATTTTCCCTGATTACTCTGACTTAAGAGTCTGTCTTTTAGATCTCATCAGGTTCATATTGTACAATCTGACAAGCAACAATCATGCAAGACAAAAACTAATTTAACAATCACACAGTGTGCACCATTGGTCAGGCTATAATAATGTCCCACTGGAACAAAGAAAATAAATCTACTTAGACTAAATTAATTACATTGCTTATATATGTTTTTTTTAATTTTATTTTTTTATGCACGTCTGTTGTAAGTATTCTTGAGTCTGTACTCTTTGTCTCTAGCCCATCCCTCTCCTGCAACAGCAACAGAATCTGGCCATAACAATGTCTCAGCAGCAGATTTCTTGTCTGTTAGCAAATGCCTTCTTCTGCACCTTCCCTCACAGGAACGACACTAAGCCTAGTTCAGAATATGCCAACTTCCCCACCATTAACTTCAGCAGGTGATGCACTGATCACATTACACTGTTTCATTCTGATCTGAAAATACTGGTATTGTATCAGTTCGTTATATATATATATATATTTTAGCCTATTTGCTGACGAGAAAGACCCGGCAAAATTAGCCCAGAAAGCACAGAAACTGAGGGCCATTTTCCATTACTTCAACACAGTGACAAATAAAAGTGATAATCAAGATCCAGGTACTGAGAACACGCATATCACATGGGATTTTGGATTCAGTGTAGCTATTTCAGTGTAAATTTAATGGCCTTTAATTGTTTAACAGCAATACCAGATGGACTGGTTACTTTTGAAAGGACTAGCATTCAAAAACCACAGCTCCCTAAATGGAAAAAGTAAGTTACATTAATTACAATCTAAACAGACTAAAGTGAGTTGACATGCCTCTTATTGATCGTGTCGGACTTTAGACAGAAGAAGACTCTGACAAACCTTCACATCTCTTCAGAAGGATCCATTGAGCATGAGGGTACAGGGATGCTGCAGGTCAGTTTCATCTAAACTTCAGTTTTGTACCTGTTCTTCAGTTTCATCTACATCACATTGTTCTGGACAGGTGGAGTTTGCCAGCAATTATATTGGTGGTGGGGTGCTGGGATCAGGACTGGTTCAGGAGGAGATCCTCTTCTTCATGAGTCCAGAGCTCATCGTGGCCAGACTCTTCACTGAGAAACTGGCTGATAACGAGTGCCTCAAGATCACAGGTACTGCTGGGGCGTTTAGCACAGACAAAGTTAGAAAACTAAAACAGCTTTCAGTCAGTTACAGGGATAGTTCATGCAAAAATGAAAATTACCACATTCTGTCACACAGTCACAGGACACCTTTTTATATCAGTACATTTCAGACCCGCAATGCAACAACTTCAGTATAGAATGGTTACACACATATAAACTTATTTACAACACACTTGGTAACTTGACAGAGCGATGGTGTTGATGGTTCCGTGACATTTCCTCTTATCGCTAATGTGTCATCAGGTCCTCAGATGTACAGCTTTACTTCTGGCTACAGCAAAACCTTTTCTTGGGTGGGTCCATACAATGATTGCATGAAGCGGTAAGTAATTATGACAAATATACAAAATGTAAAAGTTCATTTAAAAAAAAAAAAAAAAAAAGTTGGTTTTACAGCCACAAGTAAATTCATAGGGATAACTGGAAGAGACGTTATCGGCAGATTGTTGCCATCGATGCTCTCGACTTCAAGAACCCGAAAGACCAGTACACTAAAGAGAACATAAAACGAGAACTCAACAAGGTATTAGATTTGACAAGTACAAATAATGAGGTTTGCTGTGGTATTTGTTATCGTAAGGTTAGGCTTATACTGTGTGCCTCTCAAAGGTGTTTGTGGGATACCATGGAGACGTGAAAACGGCCATCGCAACGGGCAACTGGGGCTGCGGTGCCTTCAACGGAGATCCTAAACTCAAAGGTAAATAAAGACAAAACACACACGCATCCTATTTGATCTGGAGACACTACAGATGGATTATGATAAATGCACAGAACAGAATGTGTTTGTCTTCAAAAGCTCTCATCCAGTTGATGGCTGCCGCCGTGGCTGGACGAGACATGGCTTACTTCACCGCTGGCAATAAAGAACTTGCAAAAGAAATACAAAGAATGCATGAGATACTGACCATCAACAAAGTGACCGTGGGTAAGTACATTCACTGAAGTCAAAACACACAGATATGAATTGGTTTAATAATAGAGCACAACAATAGGGTTACGCAAACAAAAATTGATTCATTTTCTCCTATAGATTTTTAGAAATAAGATTTTTTAATATATATATATAGAAATAGATCTTTAGTTCAAACCTTTCATATGAAATACACTATGAGCTCTGATGTTAAGTGCAGTGTCATTTATATATTTATTGCCATAACAACCTAGTTGTTCGGAATTTTACTTGTAGTATAGTAAGGTAAAACTACTTAAATTGGCTGTTCAGTGTTGCTCTACAAATGCAATTATTTAAAAATAGTTTTTTTGATTGATTTCGATCAACATTCAGTCCGAAGATGAACTAAAACTACAGTGGTAACAAGAATACGAAGCATTATTGGATCGTTTCTTCTCTCAACAGGTAAACTGTACAAGTTGCTGAAGAAGTTCTGTGGAAACTACACTCATGAAAGTGGCTCGCCAATAGACCTGTACAAATTCATCAGAGAGAAGATCGGGCAGAAGGATCATTTATTGTAAACAAATGTAGCAAAAACAGTCCAGCAGTATTAAATATGTAAAGCTAAACTCGGAAGGAACTGAATAATGATACAACTGTAGGCCTACTACTACACTAAAAAAGAAAAAGCGGTTGAAATGTTTATCTTGTAAGATCACAGGTGTCATATAAATCTAATTATTTACCTTAATTAAAAAGCTTTATAGTCATTCAGCATTTATATTAATCAAAGGCCTCAGTAACAGCCAATAAGGGACACATTTCATTTCTTTGTTAATGCAAAATAAAAAAAATGTCATGGTGAATTACTTGCATCAAGTATAAGTACACACAACAGCAGAATAAAACCCGAATGTTTTTATTGAATAAAGTAATATGATAATTTTTTGGCTTAATCTCAGCTTGTTTTTAGAAATTACAATAAAATCAAATGAAACCAACGTACCCGTTCGTTCCCATCCATGGTGTAACAATTTAGCATCGGTTGCACTTTAACCGTTTCAAAGTTTTGTTGCCACCAGCTTGTTTTGAAAAAATTCAAAAGTGATATTTCCTCCAGTTGCTCTTTTTGTGATGACTCTGTTGAAACTGTTGTTCATCTCTTTTGGAACTGTCCATTTACAAAGAAATTTTGGCAAGATGTTTTAAGTTTCATTAGGAGTAACATTTATAATGAATGTATTCTGTTTTGGAAGGACGTAGTATTGGGTTTTATTGAGTATGAACAATCTGAAAGGAAACAGTTTTATGTAGTGAATCTGATTTGCTTCTTGCTAAATTTCACATCCACAAATGCAAATATTCAAACTCTAGACCTCTCTTCTTTGTTTTTATAAAAGATTTTGAGCAATACCTTTCATTAATCCAGTTGTCCAAGAACAAAAAAGCCTTAAAAACTTTATCTATCTGTAACTCTTTTCCTATCTTTAATGACATGTAAATCTCAATTTTATTCTTTCAGTTTGTAATGTATTAACAACCCCCTTTTCCTTTTTTTTCCGTTTTTTTTTGTTGTTGTTTGTTTCTACTTTATTTTTTGTTATTATTGTTTATAATTTTTATGTTAATGGTTGTATTATTCTATGTGTACTATTCTTGATTTTTGAGCATTAATAAAAAAATTAAAAAAAGTAATACTTGCCTTAGCAAACCCCGCCCTCATCTAAAGCTTATAAAAATTGGAGTGGCGCCATCTGGTGGTTAAAGAGACGAACGATAACAGTCATGTGACTAAAGGTGAGAGATAAAAAAAAAAAAAAAAGGCTCCTGTGTAAAGCGGTATTGACCAGGAAAGTACACTATGACAGAACTGATTAAATGCCAGTTTTAGAAATAAATATTTGTGTTTTTTTTTAACTGCCACCAGCTCCAGGTTTCATTCTTGTGCGTTCACTTTCACACGAGCAATCACAAGCACGTCAACAACACGGACTATTACCGCCGAACAAGTGAGTAGCCTAGATGTTATTTACCATTTCTGCACACTCTGTTTGGCACGTATCATTTAAAACTTCGCGAAAGTTACATTGAGGTCCTTTTAAAAACAGCACATTTGTCTGTACACAGTTCATAAAATCGAAAGTGGAAGAGCAAGTAACACTACATAACAAATATTAACTACATATTGTATATAATTTAGTATTAATTAAAATGAAAGAGAGGATGAAGATGCACTGTTTTAGCATTTTCCTCTTCGTACAAGATACCTCACTGAGTTTGATTTATACTAACCTTACCTACTAATATGTTTTTTTCCCCACGCACTACCTTTATAAACACGTGTTTCCTGTCTTTTCCGTACTCCAGTGAGTTTTTGGTTACCCTGAAAGTTTGAACTCCAGGAAGAAATAGTAAACACGACTTCAGATGCGTAGATCCGAAATAGAAAAATGAAGAAGCACATTAATAGGACAAAAACCTCACATCATATTATTATACAGAGGCCACATAAAACTACTACTACTATTTAATTAAATAAAGTTTTTTTTTGTGTGGCCTCTCTATAATTTTTATGAGCTTTCTGGCCTCTACAGGGTATCTGCAGGAATCTTAAAGGTCCCATATTGTCAAAACTGAAATTTCCTGGCTTTTTTCATGATTACTGAGGTCTAGGGGCTATTTAACTACCATATAAGTTTCAAAACAGTCAGTCCACAGTAAAATGCACACAGCCCGCTTAAAGTTCTAGCTATTTTTCACGAACAGTTGTGACTTCCGTAAAAAGTTGATGTCAGAACTACACAGTCACCGCATTCAGTCACCACCCCGAGCACCGCCCACAGTCCCACTCTCCGTTTGCCAAACCCCCAGACAGCATCGCGTCCATGCCATTGCTGAGCAACAACAACACCGAAACATGTTGAAAAGGTTAACTTTAACCACGAAACCAGATTGGCCGACCAACGTTACACTCTCACTCAAAGGATGGACGATCTGACAGGATTGTAACTATGAGGTGGATCACATCTAACGTGTACAGTAAAGACAAACTCACCGTGTCTATCTAGTCATGATGAAAATGTATATACATTTAAATTTCAACAGGAAACTATTTTTACAGCTACATTATTGTTCCAGCCACAATTAATCACAACAATGTATATACAATTACAAATGATTATATATAAATCGTCAGTTTGTTGTTTTACACACATGCACACAGACATTATTTCATACACGACATAGTCGTGAGATGCAAGAAACATAGACATATGGCAAGAAATCTGTAGACGCGCCCATAACAACAAAAGAATACTTTATCGAACCTTTTCTGATAAGAAGTGAGCGCTGCAAACGCCAGCATTTTTGACGATCTGTCCAGTCTGCTTGTTTTATCGCGTTTAACTACAGCTGTCGTCGTTTTTTTATCTGGCAGTGGCAGCAGATATGCGATCAAATTTCTAATTTGAGGCTGTATTAAGTCGATTCTGGCACCCAACATCACAACAAGATGATATTTTAAGCTCCTTATGTAGCCGAATCTGCGCTGGTTTGAATGGGCCGCCTCCAGTTTCCCCTTTGTTTTGCTGCCTCCAGCTAGCGCTGTGATGTCACTGACCCTAGTTACCTGTGGTTGCCCTGGCCGTGCGTCACTCAGAAAACAACAGGCCAAAAGCTTCTGGCTTTGAAACGTGTAGCGCTCCTTTTTATGGAATGAAATCACAGCCTTTTGAGGTTTAATCGTCACATTAAGCCATATCACAATTCTTGTCTTTCCATGCCCAAATTTAAGACCTCTTGAAATCAAAATTAAGACTTTCTTGTACCATTAAGACTTTTTATGGCCTTAAATTTGTGCGGATCTTGATTTTTCTATTTTTACCCTGAAAGTTTACCATGGTAATAGTTTCCAAAATATCATATAGGCTATGGCAGTTATTAATTAGAAAATCCTAAATATTTCGCCCTCAAGCAGCAATCTTAGATTTCGCAACACGAAAATTTTCCGAACAACGATAATCATGACAGAACCTTAACTTCGAATCGAACTTTTCAAAGTTATTACAACATTTAAAGGGGTGGTAAATCAGCTATTTTCGAAGGCTTTATTATGTTTATGGGGTGCACTGTAACATGCGTTCATGCTTCGTTTTTACCTTTATTCTACACCATAGACTGTAAAAAAAGATAGACGACGCGTCACCACTTCCTACCACTATAGAAAAGTGAAGCCAAAGCATCTCATCGCAATAGTGTCGTGAGGTGGAGCTGCGGTATCAAACTCCCGCAGACCCAATCAACCATAATGACATGCCCTGTTTTTATAGCATCAAATTACTAGCTAAAATCAAACTTATCAGAAAAACGATCAATTTAACATGTATCAGCGTGATAACAACTACCTTAAATGACCAAAACTACCTTTCAGAAAATTGTATTGGAAGTGTAATTAATTTTTTTATTTTGACTCAAGTCCCATTCGTTTACATGGAGAGGGCGGGGTTTATGACCTGTATTGCAGCCAGCCACCAGGGGGCGATCAAAGGCCCACCCGTTCTACACCGCTGGTTCCATTCTCGTCAAAACCGTCTGTTGACTTCCTGGTTCTCTGAAGCCCCTCCCTCAGAAATACGCAATGGGTTCTGATTGGTTAGTTGGTTAGTATTCGCTAACCGTCTAGTGCACGCTGTCCAGAAACGTCAAGCCCCTTTACCATTAATGGCGTCAATATTGCCTTATCAATTTGGGCCTGAATCAGACCCAGAGAATATTAGTGAAGAGGATCAAGCAGAACTCTTACAGGACGTTTCAGAATGGTAACTTGTGCTTTTTTGTTTGTAGTTGTCTCATACTTTATAGATACACTGTTATTTGTAAATGCTACTGCTGTTTATGTTAGCTTTTGATACACGGTTTTATCCTTATTAAAGCTTTAGTACAGCAGAATACATGATTGCGTTGCAGCATTTTTGTAGAATAATTGTTATATTCTATTTTGTAGAATAATTGTGATATAATAATTTATAACAGTAACACTATGTCTACTACAACAACTCTTCCTAGGGTTTGTGATGTCACCAACCCAGGAAGAAGCTCCTTGTAGTCCCTACCAGCCGTGTGTTGTAGGCCTTAAATGCAGATGTTGTTTATGCTCAAACAGCAACATTACACACTAACTAAAGTAAAAAAATTGAGACCATAATCAAGGACCCCTTTAAAACACCTGTCAAATCCATACATGGATTTGCTTTACTTTTAAGACTTCCAGTCTTGATTTGGGTACTGTGATATTTTTTGTTTAATTTTGGCCTTAGATGTCACACAACAACAGCAATGGATGCTTGAATCAGATGAATAACAGTGGAAACACTGTTGATCCATTATCAAGAGGAGAATCCAAAAACCGGCACTCACAGATTGATTATGCAGGGGCCACCAGCCAGCACAGATCTAATGAGAATGCAAGGGAAGGGGGACGAGAAAGAACGCCTGCATCTGGTGAGAATGCAGAGAAAATGACCAAAAATTCCAAATCCGATGAGGTTCAAAGCCCCAAACCAAACCATAGTACATCTAGAGAAGGCAGCTCAAACCAGCCCTCTCAAAGTGCACCTATGGACACTTCAGATGTTTCCTCAGTTGTTTCCAGCTTAGGAACAAGACCAAAGCCTTCGATAGAGCTGCAGCCCACATATCCCATCCAGAACCTCAGAACAATGGTAGACTTCTACAAAGAGCTTGACAATTACTTTTACACTACCTAAAGTGTGTTTATCATGCAACCTATTATCTGTCTCTGTCTATTTGTAGACCGCAATTATGACCTACAATTCCAACAAGGACAAATGGACATTTGATGCACTTTATAATTATGGTCAAGTTAGTGAATCTATCACTATATCAGAGAACAGGTCAATATTAATGTGAAAATACACACAAGAGGTGTAAAGAGGATCTGAAAACCATACTTGGGTAAAAGTATAGATACCTTACAGTGAAAATGACTCCATTACAAGACACCAGTTCCAATACAACCTGAGTAAAAGTCTTAGAGCATCTGATTTTAACAGTACTCAAGTATTTTACTTGTACTGAATGTAGGCTCAAAGATGCACTAGTCCTCAACACCTAAGAGAAATGCCAGTGAAAAACAAGACAGTTCATTTATGAGGAGAGTGATCACATTTATTTTCTGAAATCAAAATAAAACAAACACCTCAAAATTACAATAAATCAAGGTCGAGACAACAGCTTCTTAAACGCCTACAAACACTGAAGTCTCCTAAGTAAACTAATATCCTTCAACCGTACCACCCACCCCGGATACGATTTCTACCGAGGAGGATCCCACCTGCCCAATTTCTGCCCCTGTGGAGGTCTGTGCACACCACTGCAGCCATGTCCTCATCTCATATATGTTGACAAGTTTGTGTGCAGAAGGGCAAAACGCACAATATATAGTACCTTCAATGCCCTTAGATAGCGATATCACTTCTTTTGTAATTGAGTAACTGCATTCCTCATCACAAATGTATTGGAGTAAAGAGTAAAATGTAATCAAGTAGAAAGTAAAAGTTGCTAATATCTTTGATACTCAGTAAAACTATGAAGTTGCCAAAAAGATACTTAAGTACAGTAACTTGTTACATTTTTGTTTGATTGATTTGTGTAATTGCTCTACAGCGCTTACACAAAATGGAAAATAATCTCCATTTGCTGATCCCAAAGATGGCCAGACTAGCTCTTGATGTACCTGAACTCATTCAAAAGGTATGTTACAGGTTCCTTTATTGTGTTAAGATATTGTGTTAATTAAGAATCCTGTAGTTCTAGTATTACTTATGTTGTAAATATACTAGTATAACTTATGTTTTAAAGTAATGTCTGGTCCACACTGTATGATTTTGGTTACGATTTTGTCATCTTAGACAAAGTTTGTGAATTGGCTTTTATGCAAAATCTTATCAGGGTTATGTTGTACAATGTGACAAGCAACAATCATACAAGACAAAGAAAAAAAAAATCACATTTGCACACCAATGCATAATTTGTCAGGCTATAACAATGGAGATTTAGACTGAATTTAGATTGAACTAATTGCATTGCTTGTACTGTCTACACTTTGTCTCTAGCCCATCCCTCTCCTGCGACAGCAACAGAACCTGGCCATAACAATGTCTCAGCAGCAGATTTCCTGTCTGTTAGCAAACGCCTTCTTCTGCACCTTCTCTCACAGGAACAACACTAAACCTGGTTCAGAATATGCCAACTTCCCCACCATTAACTTCAGCAGGTGTTACACTGATCACATTAAACTGAACCATATATATATATATATATATATATACAGTGTATTGAGGCAAGTGAGGCCTGCAGTTCTTTAGATGTTGTTCTGGGTTCTTTTATGACCTCTTGGATGAGTCGTCGTAGTGCTCTTGGAGTAATTTTGGTTGGCCGGCAACTCCTGGTAAGGTTCACCATTGTTCCAAGTTTTCTCAATTTGTGGATAATGGCTCTGACCATGGTTCGCTGGAGTCCCAAAGCCTTAGAAATGGCTTTATAATCCTTTCTAGACTGATACATGTCAACTGTTTTGATTCTCATCTGTTCTTGAATTTCTTTAGATCGCGGCATGATGTGTTGCTCTTTAAGCATGCTTCACTTTGTCAGACAGGTTCTATTTAAGTGATTTCTTGATTCAACAGGTCTGGCAGTAATCAGGCCTGGGTGTGGCTAGTGAAATTTAACTCAGCTTTCTAAAATAATGTGGTTAATTGCAGTTCTTTCATGATTTAACAGGAGGGGGCAATTAATTTTTCACGTAGGGCCACGTAGATTTGGACAGCTTTTTTCCCTTAATAAATGAAATCATCATTTAAAAACTGCATTTTGTATTTACTTGCATTATCTTTGTGTAATATTAAAATTTGTTTGATGATCTGAATCTTTTAAGTGTGACAAATATGCAAAAAATAAAAAAAACAGGAAGGGGGCAAAAACCTTTTCACAGCACTGTATATATATATATGCGCATGTATATATAGGTTATACCGATGAGCAATTACATTATGACCACCTAATAACCTGTAGGACCTCCTTTAGCCTACAAAACAGTGGCCATGTGGTAAGGCATTGATTAGACGAGGTGGTGATGGGTCTCCTGGGGTATCTGGTACCATAATGTCAACAGCAGGGGGGTGGTGGTGATGTAGCGCAAACCAGCTTTTTCGATTTCATTAATGAAAATTCACCATCATGTTCCTCGAACCACTCGTCGACTCTGGCAATGCGACATGGTACATTATCCTGTTGGTAACGGCCATCACCGGCAAGGAACACAGTTGCCATGAATAGGTGCACTTGGTCCACAACAATGTTCAGATACCTGAGAGCTGTCAGGGATTGTGCTATTGGGATAATGGGGTCTAAAGTGTCCCAAGAAAACAATGCCCACAGCATAACACCGCCGCCACCGGCTTGTGTCTGCCCATTTGTGCCCAACAGTGCATCCAGGTGCCATAGCCTCAGTTGGTAATCGGCGTATCCGCGCTCGGCCATTGAATAGTGATGCACCAGGAATCTTGATTTATCAGACAAGGCCACTTTCTTCCAATCATGCACGGTCCAATTTCAATGATCCCATTTTATGCGTTGTTGGCGATGGCGTGGGAGACCCGGCTGGGTGGACGGCTACATAGGCCCTGCTGGTGATTTGTTGCACTGTTGCCCTGCGGTCGCTGTGAACAATGCGCAACAGTCTCAGCCCCCCTCTACCATCATGTTTTGATACATACTCTCTGTAACGGCCCCTGAAGGTTTTCTTCTGATTAAAAGAATCACGCTTCAACTGATGTCTTAACGTTTAATGTCTTCTTTTCAAAGAGTATAAGTATCGGCGTCATCGTCATCTTGATCCTATTTCGACATCACTTGAATATCGTGACACCCTTTGGATATCAACATCTTGACATCTTTACATCATGACACCGTGAAAAACTGAAACAAATAAAATTACCTTCAGATACATAACCTGTGAGTGTGTTTCTGTTTTTACCGCAGTTTAACCAAGTCTGCTTCTTACTGAACCAATATCAATACACACAGTACATTAACTTTGCAAATTAACAGATGAAATCCAAAGAATAAACAACATACCGTGTGCGCCTTCTAATCAGAAATCCAGGAGACATTAGAGGACATTTATGTAGGCATTCCTTCTAACAAATAATCTTACAATCGATCAGCTCTTAGCATTTGTGCATTTCTTTGTGGATCTGATACTCACATGGCTAGATCACGTGACAAATTCAACTAACGTTACACATATTTCACCTGCAGGTGTCACTATTACCCAGTATTTATAATACTCAAATACAATTTCCAAATGAACATTCATAATACATTACACACCATTTGTGAACTAAATACCTTTTCACAAAATAAATGACTGAAATACTTAAAAGAAAATACAACCTTTTCTGCGACAGCTACACTCTCTATAGTTACATGTAAACAACCCACAAGGCCCGGGCCATCACAATGTGTCCTTAATCAAACTCCAATAAATCGGCAGCTTTTCCTATTCTGACACCAAACAGTCCTGACTACCAGGAAAAAACAGTTTTGTGAATTTAGTATTTTGTCATGTCATTACATTGTTTAGAGCATAAGAAAAATGTTGAAAAATTAAATTTTTGAAAAATGATATTTTATTCATATGTTATGCCATGTCTCTGTAGAGGACATTGGGACTTTAAAAAGTCCTGTTTTAAAAAAAAATAAAAAGACATGAATAGACATGAAAAGGCAAAAAGAGTGGGATTTTTGTTTTAACCAGAAATCAATTTTCATTTTTTTATTCCAAACTTTATATAAAGATAATTCTCAACTATGTTATGAAAGATATTTTTAAAAAATATTTTTCTTTATGCAAAATGTGTGTAAAATGGCCATAAACGAGTTTTTCCATGATATACAATGTATCTATAAACTGTATATAATTAGCATATTAATGTGTTTTTGGGGCAACATAGAATGAACAAATAAGTGCAATAATGGGAGTAATAATTAGTAAGATTTTCATAATAATATCTAATATTTAATAGGAATATTGATATATAATTTTTTCTCTATTAATTTGTTGTCTCCCAAAATGTGTAATAAACATGCTTCAAGTCCTTGTGTCCTCTACAGTGGACATGTATGAAACTGATGTCCTGTTTCATAACAGAAGGTCATATTTTGATTTGAAACGCCATAACATTTTCCTGAGATGTTGATTTATGACAAACAATTTGTCAATAGAAGCTCATATTTTGATTTGAAACCCCATAACATTTTCCTGAGATGTTGATTTATGACAAACAATTTGTCAATTAGTCAGATTTAAATGATAATTACAAAATATTATCATATTTCAATTAGGGTGTTACATTTGATCACTGAATGAATGTCAGCCATTTTTAAAGACTGAAGAGGGAGTGGTCATGGTGAAACATCCAATCATTTGGTATGTCTGAAAAGCCCTGAATGTGCTCTGTACAGGACATCCAGATTTAAAACTGTGACATGTAACGTCTCAGAGAAATCGCTAAAACGTAATGTCCTCTACAGTGGACAAAACTCCATAGCTGGTAGTCAGGAGGATATATCATATACCCCATTCAGAAACACATATCTCTCTTTTCCCTCTGTTTGAAATCACATTTCATTCTGATCTAAAAAAAAAAAATATATATATTTTTTTTAGTATAGCCTATTTGCTAGCAAGACAGACCCAACAAAATCAGCCTTAAAGGTAGAGAAACTGAGGGCCATATTCCATTACTTATGATAAATGCACAGAACAGAATGTGTTTGTCTTCAAAAGCTCTCATCCAGTTGATGGCTGCCGCTGTGGCTGGACAAGACATAGCTTACTTCACCGCTGGCAATAAAGAACTTGCAAAAGAAATACAAAGAGTGCATGAGCTACTGCCCATCAACAAAGTGACCGTGGGTAAGTACATTCACTGAAGTCAAAACACACAGAACCAAATAGGCTTATACTATATACTGATATTAGTAATTGAGTAGGGCTTCGCAAATAAAAATCCCATTCATTTCCTCCTAAAGAAATGGATTTTTAGTGATACATTTTAAATCTTTTTAGACAGACACACCATGAGCTCGGAGTTGGATGATAAACATTAACATTCAGAAGTTTGGGGTCAGTAAGATTTTATTTATTTTTTTTTACAAAAATAATACTTTTATTTAGCAAGGACGCATTAAGCAGCAAGTTTTCAACATTGATAATCATAATAAATATTTCATGAGCAGCAAATCATATTAGAATGATTTCTGAAGGATCATGTGACGCTGAAGATTGGAGTAATGATGCTGAAAATTCAGCTTTACATCACAGGGTAAATTACAATTTAAAATATATTCAAATAGAAAAAAAGTTATTTTAAATGGTCATAAAATTCTACAGTATTACTGTTTACTGTATTTTTTTTTAATCAAAACATCCAGCCTTGGAGAGCAGAAGACTCCTTGGCCACAGAAAATTCAGCTTTACATCACAGGGTAAATTACAATTTAAAATATATTCAAATAGAAAAAAAGTTATTTTAAATGGTCATAAAATTCTACAGTATTACTATATTATTATTATATTTTTTTTTAATCAAAACATCCAGCCTTGGAGAGCAGAAGACTCCTTGGCCACGTTCACACAGCAGCAGAATACGGTTGTCAGTCCTGTAATTGAGTCCTTAATACCGTTACGTTCACACACAGGTCAGTTATTTTCAGGTGTGACAACCGCATTCTGTAACCAAACTCACATCCGTAAATTTTCAGGACTCTCACATTCTCGGAAAACCCGAGCTGTGTGAACGGAACAGGACTGGACAACTAGTTGTCTGTCACGTCATACAGTGCAAGAGAGCCGCTCTGCTGCACAAATGCGTGTTTACAGTGTGTTGCGTGTTTTCATGTCTGGTTTCAGTAACTTACAGTGACGGAGAAATGAGCTGTGGGTCATCTGAAAGTTTTAGATCCAGTCTCCACCGGAGCCGCTCCCGTCAGTTTTGTGTTCTGCGCGCTACTCAGATGCTTCGCTCTCCACCCAAATATAAAAGCTGCGGTCAGTTAATAAAGACTTTACGGATTAACTTTCAGTTTTATGGACGTCACCATCTTTGATATTACTCTAGTCACTGTCGCTATTGTAACTGGTAAGAAATACGGGCTTGACTCCCATTGCACGTCCATACAGACAGTATTCGAAACGCTAATGTAAGTTGCTGTGTGAACGGGACATTTCGAGACTCACACCTGTAAGTAAATGCGGTTGTCAATCCCAAAAACTGACAGTGTGAACGTAGCCCTTGTAAAAATCTCCATTTAAAAAAATCTTACTGACCCCAAACTGTACTGTAGAAACTACAAGTCTGCATTATTTGAGCTTTTTTAAATATATCTATTTTTAGTAGCATAATTTAATAGCCAAATTCAAGAACCAAAGACGCTTAGTGTTGCTTTAAAAACATACAGTAATACTATTTTAATTTAAACTAGTTTTTCAAGTTCTGATTTAGAGTAACCTGATCGATTCTTCTCTCGATAGATAAACTGTACAACTGGCTGAAAGAGTTCTCTGGACTACGCTTTTGAACATCACTTGCCAGCAGATCTGGATGGATTCATCAGTGAGAAGATCGGGCATATGGCTAGCTTATTGTAAATCTGCTCGGCTACTCAAGAGATACATACAAGCTCACTTCAGAAAACAGTAGTCAAAAACAGTTCAGCAGTATTAAATATGTAAAGCTTCTTTGAATGTATCAGATTTCTAAAGGATCAGAGTAATGAAGTTAACAATACAATACAAAAAAACAAAACTGCTTTATGTAATGTATTTGTTTTTGGACCACAGGTGTCATATAAACTTAATTGTTTACATTAATTAAAATAAATTATAGTCTGTCACAAATCATATTAATCAAAGGCCTTAGTATCATCTGAAAGTGCACAAGACATGTCTTTATTAATGCAAAAATAAACTGTGCTAATTTGTTCTTGCATCAGTTATTAGTACAAACAAGCAAACAGACTGAACTGAGATGCTTTTATTGAACGAAGTATCATAACAGTAGTCTGGAATACACATAAGCTTAAGAAAATAAATAAATCCTTTTATGTCCTGAAGAGAGTCTTTCCGCTTGCTGCTTAATCTCAGCTTATTGTTTTTTTAAATTACAAGAAGATAAAATGATTGTTTCAGCTTTCAGTCCTTGAATTCACCTATTTAAGTTCATAATAATTTGGCACCGAGTGTTTAGAGGGTGAATGGGAGATGAAGATATAGAAGAGGATGAAGGTGAAGGATATGGTGTCTTTACATTTCCTTCAGTATTATAAAACTTCTAAACGCAGGCAAACTAAGTAGTTCCTTTGCATGCCCTTTAACACCCTCATGCTATCATTTCTGAGAGACATCCATGCTAACTCGGGTAACGGACGGTGCAAACATTTTCTTGCGCTGTTGTCCGTGATTTTGTACATATTCATAATTAATTATTATTTTTATTATTGAGGAGAAACCTCTAGTTCAAGCTGCATGTCACTTTAAGGCTCTATTAAAACCATCATCAACATGCATGTAAATTGATCCCATTACCATGTAGTTGCTAAAAGCTCACATCCTTTTAGTAAATCTGTATAGATAGGCCTCTCATACCTACTGTACAGTGCAAATCAAACCTGTGCTTTGGTCAGGACATTCCTAGCTGCCAGCCTGCCATCTAACGCTAACAGCGGGGTGTGAGTTTCCTGAAAAACGAGGGACGGAGGGTTGGAAATGAAGTGAGTGGTTGGGGTGAGGTGGTTAGGACTGGCCCTGGAAGGCATTCAGGTTAAAGGCCGTGTCTAAGAACCGCTCCAGCTCCACAAGATGAGCCTTCTTGTTGCCTGTGGCGGGGGCAGCTGCAGGCTCTCGGCCAGCGTACCTGAGAAGAATACATGTAAATAGAAATGTAAATGCATGTTTTCATTTAGCAGATGCTTTCATCCAAAGCGACTTACAACTGAGGTCTAACATGCATTATTACATGACTTATATGCATTAACAACGCAAGGGATAATTGGGTACAAATACTGTTGCATGAATGCATAGCATCCAGTATCTTTTGGGCAGTTTAACTGTTCAGGACCAGCAAGGGACTCATGAACAACCATCACAAAACAAAACAAAAACCAGCTGTGGATCATCCAGGTAACAACAAAGTATTGAGAATCAAGCGTATGTAAACTTTTAAACGGGGTCATTTTTTATAAATTCAACTATTATTTTCTCTTGTGGACTATATGTAAACATCTTTTATGTTAAATATCTTATTCAGGTCAGTACTAAATAAATAACATGCATTTTGTATGATCCCTCTTATTTTGGTAAAATAATTCACATTTTTCAGATTCTGCAAGGTGATTGTAAACTTTTGACCACAACTGTATATTTTTTTCCATCACAGTAATGCAATGCAAATGTCAATTTTACTTGACACATGGCTTCATTGTCTGTATGCCAAATATCATTCTTTTAATTTTGGAGAAAATGAGTTCTTGAGAGATTTTGTGAGATTCACTCTTCAGATGAATCTAAGGACACGAGTTACCATATGGGAAGGGTGTTGTTGAACACCCTGCTGATGCGTGGCTTGACGTAGTTGTAGTAGCCTTGATTCTTATGCTCTTCCTGGCACCACAGCAGCTGAGCCTGTGGATACTTCTCTGCCTCTGCTTTCACCAGGTCAGACGGGAATGGAGAAAGCTGGACAAAAATACATTTAAAGTCATCAAATACATCTTTGAACTACTTTAGGGTGAAGGCATTAAGCGAAAATTATAATGCTGTGTATAAATGGCCCATTTAATAAATATAATTATGAAAGTGTATGGAGGTACCTGCTCAATGCGGCTGATGGCCACTGTGTCCTCCAGGCCTCTGGTCTTTCGTTCTTTGGTGAGGTAATAATAAACTTTCCCTGTGCAGAAGATGAGACGCTTCACTTCAGCTGAATTCTGTGATGCACTTCCCTCTTCTGTAATCAGACGTCTGAAGTGTGTGCCTAATCAAACCCAAAAACACCCAAAAGTTTCTAAAAAAATTCTTTCGCAGGACGTTGTATGACTGCCAAAATTTCAAATGGATAAACCTGGCAGCATGTCGTCAAAACTTGACTTAGCCTCTGGGTGACGTAGCAGCGATTTAGGCGTGAAGATAATGAGCTAGAGTAAATAGAAAAGATTAAAACTTCATGAAACCACAAGTTAGCTACAGACAGAGTCCCACAATGTTTGACCAATACATTTTCATGACTGTTCTATGTCCAGGATTTTTAAAAAATACTTTAATTTACATAGATTTGCTAATGAATCCATTCAAAACAATATGTAACCCATTTTGACTAAATCATTGAAAAAGCTACTTAAAAAGAATGATTTACTCCCAAACTGGACATTGCTAGTAATCGCTATCAAATTAAATATTTTAGAGCAAAAATACTCAAATTTCCATTGCAAATATATGATTTTCCATCATTAATCCATGATTTCCAAAACTGGAAAGCAATTTTAAAATTCCCTGATACTTCCAGGTTTTTCATGATGAGGGAAACCTGTAGAGATGATTAAAAGAGTGAAATGTCTCTTACAGGCTTTCTGAAGGGCAGAAGGATCTGCTTCCGAAGAACATGGAAGTAGTTTGCAGGAGTGGAACAGTTCACCACAATCCAGTTACAGTCATAAAGCTGCCGGACGGCAAAGTCCTCTGTGATTTTCTGTGTCAAACAAATGAGTATTAAGACAAGAACAATATTCATAGTAAATATTGTGTTTGGTTAAAATTTTCATGCTTAAAAAAAGCCAGAGATTTACAGGGAAAATGTCAGGGTCATCATTACACATCTGCAGGAATCTCTCCGGACGGGCAGAGGAGTGCTCTGGTCCCTGGAAAGATCACCAAGAAAGTAATGAAAAAGGGAACTGATGACAAGATGGAAGCTCAGAGGTGGATTTAGGATGAAAAGACCTCACCAAGCCCTCCATGCCATGAGGCAGCAGCAGCACGATGCCGTTCTGTCGGACCCACTTGGCCTGGCCGGGGGAGATGAACTGGTCGATGATGCACTGGGCTGTGTTGTGAAAGTCTCCAAACTGAGCCTCCCAGAGCACTAGAGCGTCAGGACTCGCCATGGCAAAGCCAAGCTCAAAACCTGCACACAATGAGACACAGACCTCAGGACATTCTTGTCCAATGGGCATATAATGTGCAACTTCTTCTGGGTTTGTTTGACTGACAGCAACCAGCCACAGTTAATTTGGTTTATACCCACCAAGAACCCCGTATTCTGACAGGGAGCTGTTGCACACAGTATAAGGAGCCTGGTTTGGGTCAATGTAGTTCATGGGAATGCAGGTTCGTTTGTCGACGTTCTGATCGTGTAGGACATGGTGCCGATGACTGTATGGGGATAAAAAGGTAGACAATGGAGTTGCTTCCAAATCAATTTTATTCAGGAGCAGTGGCGGCTGGTAGAACATTTTCTAGGTAGGGCGCCATATCCAACCATTTTAGCATACATCCTGGTAGGATTTCTCCCAGTTTAACAAAAGGAAAACTATTAAGACTTGAAACATTTTAAATAAAGATAATTGTTTTACCAAGTTCAAGATTGAGGATGATTCCCATAAAACTATATTTTCTGCATGCTTTTTTCAAGATAAATTACAATATTTTTTAATTTTCATAATTCACAATTTATTTATACAGAGCAACAGCAAAAACTGTGAGGAAAAAATAAATGTTACATTTGTTTAGAGCATTTTCTATACATATATAAATAACTGCAAGTCAAGCTGCAATACCAAACAGGACCACACAGAGATGCCAACAGACTACTATACCAGTTGCCTTAACCTGACTGTATATAGATAAATGCTGATCCATTCAGAATTATTAAACAGAGCAAAACACAAATGAAAGTAAATAAAAACATTCTGAATTTGTTGAATGTGGTGATCTGAAGGTGGCTCGACATCACCAGTGAAAAGTGTAATAAAGAAACCACCCCTGTTCAGGAGCACGAGATGCAGCTGTTCTTACCTGAAGGTCCCTCTCTCCACATCCTGACCACTGAGACGCACATGGATGCCTTCCTTTAACAGAGAACCTAAGGCCATGTATTCTCCCAGAGCCCAGTCCACTGAGCGGTTCTGCACCATCGTAGCCCTGCCCTTCAAGATGCGGGTGAGACCTTAGAAGAAGACAGACAGAATGAGTACAGATGCTGGCTCAAGCCAAAAAATATTTTTAAGCCTGATTTGAGCTAAACAAGCAAATTTATGATAGAATTTTTGTCAGATTTTATTGGAGATTTCATAAGTTTTTGAAATACAAGGAGATTTTGGTATTTCTGCATTCAAGTAGACAGGAGCTGTAGATATAGCAAGTTCCCAAGATGCTTCAAAGATGACTTTGGGTACAGGTGATCTGCCTTTTCATAACTGTCTGCATGTGTATGCAGAGATGAGAGTGAAAGGGTACCTCCGTGGATAGTGAAATCCTCAACAGGCACAGAGGAAGCCACCTGACCAATGTGACTGAGCACTTCTTCATTGAGACCAGTGGACGGACAGCTCATGCTCTTGGGTTGACCGTCCAGAGTAAAGAAACCTGAAGGGTACAGTACAAATGTCAAGTCAAGTAGATTTCAGAGCAAATACACACATGTAATACACACATGCAGAAGTGTCTCAGTTTAGGGACATTAACACAAACACACACACCTGGCCAAGGTGAGTCAAGCCAGTGCTTGATGTGCAAGATCTTCTCATCTTTAGAACGATTGTACGCCTCCTCACAGATTTTGTCATACTTGGCAATTTCCTCCTACAAGGACAGGCAATGTAAATATTCACATTAAGTAATTTCAGTAAAAAAGTATCCAACAAATATTGCCAATATTTCCTATTAATGTAACTACAACTGAAACACTACCATTCAGACCTTTGGGGCCAGTAAGATTTTTTATCTTTTGATCTTATGCAGACCATTTATTTGATCACAAATACAGTATTAACTGTAATATTGTGAATTATTTTTACAATTTAAAATAAGAGTTTTCTATTTTAATATATTTCAAAATTAAATTTATTCCTGTGATGCAAAGCTGAATTTTCAATAGCCATTATTCCAGTCTTCAGTGTCAGTGCTCAAGAAACATTTCTTATTATCAATGTTGAAAACAGTTGTGTTGCTTCATATTTTTACGGAAACTGTGATACAAATTTTTCAGGATTCTTTGATGAATAGAAAGTTCAAAAGAACAGCATTTATTAGAAATGGTAAAAACATTTATAATGTTACGCAAGATTTTCTGTCTCTGATCACTTTGATCTATTCTTCGTGAATAAAAGTATTAATTTCTTAAAAAAAAAAAAAAACCTTTCTGACCTTAACTTTGAATGGCAGTGTATATATTAATTTTAGGAGTAATATTTGGTTAATCTGACCTCATATTCCTGTCTGCTTACAGCTCCTTCTGTAATGAGCTTTTCAGCATATTTCTGCAGAACAGGTTTCTGTTTCTTTATCTGTTTGTACATCAGCGGTTGCGTAAACATCGGCTCGTCCATCTCGTTGTGGCCGTTCCGTCTGTAGCTCACCTACATCACAAAGGTGAACACCAGAGTCAACACCTAAATCACGTTTGACACCTAGTTGGCAACATTCCCACTTGAAAAAAAAGTGTTTCCCTACCAGATCAACCACCACATCTTTATGAAAAGTGGCTCTCCATTGTGCAGCCACATTACACACGTACATCACAGCCTCAGGGTCATCTGCATTAACATGGAAGATGGGAGCATTGACCACTCTGGCCACGTCCGTGGGGTACGGCGAGGAGCGCGCCATCCGAGGGTCAGTGGTGAAGCCAATCTAAAGAGAGGGAAACAAAAGTATTTAAATAAATGCAAATATTTACCTCAAAAAAGTCAAACTCGTATGGTGATTTCAACCATTGATAAATTGCACCATTTAAACCACATATCTTCCCTTCAAAAGTCTTTCAGGACAAGTAATCATGAAATTATATGCGTGTTATTCCAAAACAAGCACCTATAAAACATATTGTAAAACAGAGAGAAATTATACAATACTACTGCTGGGTCAGGTATTGTTTTAAGAAATCAGTACTTTATTCAGCAAGGATGCATTAAATTGATCAAAAGTGACAGTAAGACATTTATAATATTACAAATTTCTATTTCAAATCACAACAGTTTTCAACGTTGATGATAAGAAGAAATGTTTCTTGAGCAGGCGCTGTGTTTCGTTGTGAAAGCGAAACTACTTTGTTTGGCCTTCCAAAAGAGGACGATATCGCTTCTTCATGCCTGGAGCTGATCCGTGCTGGTCGCTGAGGAAATACTTAAACTTCGCGCTGTCCACTGTTCACCGTGGACGAAGCGGAGTCCAGCCCGGGGTCGTCACATGTGGTTGCCGCAGGAATCACAATATGGTAAGGGATGTAACAATAAAATAAACACATTTCATTACACCAAATACACAAAATAATGTTCTTTTTAGCAGCATCATATGACCCCTTTAACATATGCTAAATAGAAAAGAGATATATTAAATTGTAATAATATTTCCACAATATTAATGTTTTACTGTATTTTTGATCAAATAATTACAGCCTTGGTGAGCAGAAGAGACTTCTTTCAAAAACATAAAAAAAAAAAAATAATAAAAAAACCCTACAGACCCCACACTTTTGAACTGTAGTGTATAACTAATTTGAAGAGGAAATTCTAGACAGAGAGTGTGTGTGAAACAGACCTGGTTGTTTACGACCACATGAATAGTGCCGTGTGTGGTGTAGGACGGAAGGTCACTCAGGTGGAAGGTCTCATAGACGATGCCCTGACCTGCGAAGGCTGCATCTCCATGCAACAAGATGGACATCACCTTTAGAGACAAGGACACAGTCTTCTTAGTGACACCATGTCAATCATGTCTTGTTGTCTGATCACAAAAGACGATTAAAGACAGTTCTTAAAACTGTTGACATAATACAACTGATCACACCTTTGTCTTTGAGGGAAGTTTAATCTTTGGATATAGGCCACTTAATTTGTACTTTACATTTAGTCCACGTCTGTACAACTTGATAAAGTAAACCTTAAGCTGATGACTGCACTTGAAATCTACAGTAATTAATAGATTTGTTTTCCTGATGCACTGATTAAAATCCTGCTAATGCAATAATGGGGTTTCATGGGGTCTTTAAGAGAAACACTTATGTTTAATAACATAAACACAGATGCTAGAACCACAAGGGCAGTTCACACACCCTCTTGCCGTCAGAGTCACCGCAGTAGAACTGCTCTGCCTTGGTCTTGCCCTGCACTACAGGGTCCACTGCCTCCAGGTGTGAAGGGTTGGCCATCAGAGACAGAGTGATGTGACGATCAGTGACCCGGTTGATACGTCTGTGGTACATACCCAGATGATACTTCACATCACCTGAGCCCTAAAGAAAAATCACAGAGAGAAACTGAAACATTAACAGGACTGGAACGTCAAGATTCTTTGTTTGAAAGGAACATTAAATATATTACATAGTTTATACACTATCATTTTCCTAGAAATGTTGGAGAGGACACCTGTTTTCACAAAAAGCATGTCACCATGGATTGTGTGCAGAGCTGTAAACCACAATTAGAGTACTGAATGTTTAATGTATCACTGCACTAGTTGTTCCAGATTTGCATTATTTGTTAAACATTATCACTTGAATTTTAAGGTTCTATTCCTATTTCTAAATGCATGTTACTGTGAACAGTTCACCAATGCATATGTTTTACCCTTTTTTGGTTACATCATAATTATGAAAGCTTGTATCCACCACAGGTAGACAGAGAGTGTGTGTGAAACAGACCTGGTTGTTTACGACCACATGAATAGTGCCGTGTGTGGTGTAGGACGGAAGGTCACTCAGGTGGAAGGTCTCATAGACGATGCCCTGACCTGCGAAGGCTGCATCTCCATGCAACAAGATGGACATCACCTTTAGAGACAAGGACACAGTCTTCTTAGTGACACCATGTCAATCATGTCTTGTTGTCTGATCACAAAAGACGATTAAAGACAGTTCTTAAAACTGTTGACATAATACAACTGATCACACCTTTGTCTTTGAGGGAAGTTTAATCTTTGGATATAGGCCACTTAATTTGTACTTTACATTTAGTCCACGTCTGTACAACTTGATAAAGTAAACCTTAAGCTGATGACTGCACTTGAAATCTACAGTAATTAATAGATTTGTTTTCCTGATGCACTGATTAAAATCCTGCTAATGCAATAATGGGGTTTCATGGGGTCTTTAAGAGAAACACTTATGTTTAATAACATAAACACAGATGCTAGAACCACAAGGGCAGTTCACACACCCTCTTGCCGTCAGAGTCACCGCAGTAGAACTGCTCTGCCTTGGTCTTGCCCTGCACTACAGGGTCCACTGCCTCCAGGTGTGAAGGGTTGGCCATCAGAGACAGAGTGATGTGACGATCAGTGACCCGGTTGATACGTCTGTGGTACATACCCAGATGATACTTCACATCACCTGAGCCCTAAAGAAAAATCACAGAGAGAAACTGAAACATTAACAGGACTGGAACGTCAAGATTCTTTGTTTGAAAGGAACATTAAATATATTACATAGTTTATACACTATCATTTTCCTAGAAATGTTGGAGAGGACACCTGTTTTCACAAAAAGCATGTCACCATGGATTGTGTGCAGAGCTGTAAACCACAATTAGAGTACTGAATGTTTAATGTATCACTGCACTAGTTGTTCCAGATTTGCATTATTTGTTAAACATTATCACTTGAATTTTAAGGTTCTATTCCTATTTCTAAATGCATGTTACTGTGAACAGTTCACCAATGCATATGTTTTACCCTTTTTTGGTTACATCATAATTATGAAAGCTTGTATCCACCACAGGATAAAAAAAAAAGGTAACTGCGATTCCCCCCCCCCCATTGGCCCCATTTTTTCATTAAGAGAAAAAAGTCAGAAATGTGAGATACTTGCAGTTACCTTTTTTTAAATCCTGTGGTGGAATTGTGAGATATAAACTAAAAAAAAAAAGAATAAATAAAAAATCAGGATTGTGACATAAAAGGTTGCAATTACATTTTTTTTTTTTATTCCTTAGCAGGAAAAAAAAAAGTGAGATGTAAACTCAAAATTCTGAGAAAAAAAACCTGTATTGCGAGATGTTGCTTCATATTGAGCGCTTCAAACAAATTCACAAGCACACGGTTTAAAGCGGCTTGCACTTATCTGCAAATGTTAGAAAGTCACACCAGTATTTTGAATCATGACTGCAAAAACGAGGTATGTCCTGAACTGTCATTTTTGTGGAAAAATTGCTGAGATGGGACCTTGGGCCTCAGAAAAAAAGTAGATCTGGCTTTTTATTTGTGTGTAAACACTGAAATATTTGTTTTGTAATCTGTATAGTGAGGTGAATTAGAAACTTGTGCTGAAGGAAATGAAGGCGGCTAGAAAGCGCTGCTCACCTCATCTGCGGCTTCCAGCTTTGAATTAAACTGGCAGAAAATCTGTTCCAGCTCCTTCCGGATCACATTAGCAAGCACATTCAGACGGCCTCTGATGGACAGCAGACAATTCAGACATGTTTAAACAGTCCTATATACACTGTATACTTTATTAACCAGAATACATTGTACAGTCGGTTGTTCCTCTACCTGTGTGGCATTCCCATGATAACGCTCTCCACTCCGTTCTCACTAGATTTGTCGATGATGGTTTTGAGTGCAGGAATGAGAGACTCACATCCCTCTAGGCCGAAACGTTTCTCTGATGACCATTTCCTCTGCAGGAACTCCTCAAACCTGGCAGCATTACAAAAACATTGACATACTAAGAAATGTGTTAAATAACAACATATGTGACCTGTGCTGGCAAAATGAGTTGGAATGCGCACGGTCTAAAATTGAGCTACAGGCAAAAAAAGTAAAAAATGTCAGTTTTGGTCGAATTTGAGGTTTCCACAAAAATGAGTTAATTAAGCCCTCTTCTAGTGATCCCAATGCTTCAAATAGTAATTAAACATCTAAAATTATCTTTATTTGTATGTTTTCTGAGAGGAGGACCTTTTTCTTTGCTCACTTCTGGAAACCTGCTGCTACTGCTTCTCACCACAAGTTGTAGGATATATAGTTGCAAAGCGCAGCATTCCAGCTTTATAAATATTCATAGCGAATTCTGTATGACATGAGTCTGAACCAGTAAAATATGATTTTCAAACCCATGCTGATGAAAACAGGTATTAGGGCTGTGACGGTCGCCGTGACAACCGCGTCACCACTGTGGTCGGTTGCCACCGTGGTTGACTACTGCCACCGGCAATAGTGCACGTGACGTCACACACTCTATAACAAGCATAATACGAATTTATTTATTTAGACTATAAGTCTATGGTAGCCTAATTCACAAATTACCTCAAATGCCATACATAACGTTTCCTTTAGATTGGCAGGTTTGAGCGCAGGAAAATACAGTTTATTCTGCATTCAGCAAATAAATTTTGTGTTGGGAGATGGACCTTATTGGGAAACTAAATTGCCAATCTGGAGCCATCTCCATTCATGTCACCCATCCGCGTTTGTACAAGTGTCTTCAAGTTCCCGTTATCGCAAACACCTGGCTGGTCAGGTTTGGTGAGGCTTTCTCCAAACTGGCCAAATACAAACGAGACAGCGATAAATGGAAGATGTTAACAAGAAATGTGGCAACGATTCCTATTTCAAAGAGAGCCTGTGCAGATGAGGAATTAATGC
>NW_015549598.1:1862311-1931564 GCF_001515605.1 Sinocyclocheilus anshuiensis | reverse complement strand
CCTATCCTAACAAACCATACATCAATGGAAAGATTATTTATTCAGCTTTCAGATTATGTATAAACCTCAATTTCAAAAAATGGACCCTGGTTTTGTGATCCAGGGTCACATTTTGAAAATTTGCTCATTCCGACTCATTTTGCAAGCACGGGTCACATATCACAGCAAGTGTCATCTGCAAACAAATGATGCAAGTGAATTGTTTGATGCAAATTATTCCCTTTTCTTGCATTTTTTTAAATGACCTTTAAACAACTGATGTAAATTTTAGTGGATGTATAAATTAATTTCCGTTTTGTGAAGGGTTTTGCTTAAAAAGTGTGCCTGTGCTTAAATTATTTGAATGGCAAATAATGCATTCAGGTCTCCGGAAAACAATGGCATGGACAGACCTGGTTGAGCGGACCATACGGGCCAGTAGCGTCCTTTTCTCGTCCAGAGTAAATTGCATTACTCCCGGCTTCTCAAACTTCTGTCTGATCCACTATTTAGACTATAAGTCTATGGTAGCCTAATTCACAAATTACCTCAAATGCCATACATAACGTTTCCTTTAGATTGGCAGGTTTGAGCGCAGGAAAATACAGTTTATTCTGCATTCAGCAAATAAATTTTGTGTTGGGAGATGGACCTTATTGGGAAACTAAATTGCCAATCTGGAGCCATCTCCATTCATGTCACCCATCCGCGTTTGTACAAGTGTCTTCAAGTTCCCGTTATCGCAAACACCTGGCTGGTCAGGTTTGGTGAGGCTTTCTCCAAACTGGCCAAATACAAACGAGACAGCGATAAATGGAAGATGTTAACAAGAAATGTGGCAATGATTCCTATTTCAAAGAGAGCGCGTGCAGACGAGGAGTTAATGCACCCGCTTGCTTGGCAGCAGAACAGTGAACCGTGTCTACACCGGACACAACACTGTCACGCGAATCTATAATACGCAACAGGATGAGTCTATCTACACAGGACATTTGAACTTTGTGTCAACATTTGTTGTTGGCCGATGGAACCGTGTCTACACCGGACACGACACCGCCAGGTTGAGTGTCTACACAGGACATTTGAACTTTGTGTCAGTACCTCATAAATAGGACGAGGCAGTTTACTGTCGGGGATCTGTCATGTCGTGTCACACCGCATCCAGTGTAGCATAAATGATTATAATGAGTTCTTTAGTATTTTGTTGTGTCGCACCGCGCCGCTCGTGTCCGGTAGACAGGGTGTATTTAACTTTCTTATTTTGTCTGATCCACTGGCACTGCTGCAGGTCATTGATGAACATGAACTCCACCCCGATGTGCTGACAGTAGGCCATCTGCATAGTGCAGCGAGAGAGAAGTCATGCAGAACAACTAATCTTTATAGTTCGATAGCAGAAAGACAAAACATTTATATTGTTGGTGGATACGTACCTCTAGACGCCGGATGATTTCCCTGAGTGGAAGGGCACTTTCACTTCCCCCGATGAAGGTGGTGGTGGGAAGCTGGAAAACTTTATCCAGATCCGCTTCTTCCAGTCCATAGAAGCCTGGCAGCAGACATGCAAACACATGGATGGAGAAGGGGGAGGAAGGGCAAGAGAAACAAAACACCACAGTGAATCCGACCAACACACATAAACACAGAAGACAAAAACTACGTATGGATGTGAAACAATTTTTATGTTTTAAAAGTGCAATTTTTATAAATTAAAAGTGCAAATAAAAGCACATTCAAGCACATAAGACACAGAACATGCAAAGAAAAAGCTAATCCAATAGCGCGAGCAGAGGAAAAAGGAAAGATGAGGGTGAAAAACAGATCTATTCCAGCCCAGTCCACTGGTGCCAGAGTATATATGTAATATATGCATGCATAAGATGCTACAGATGGCAACATGTTAGTCTTAACATGCATGTTTGAACAAACACATTTTACCTAGAAATGTGTTTCAGTGTACAGTTGAACTCTTTTCTCATTGATTAATAAGCAACATGTGAGTGTATTATCTGCAAAAAATTAAGCTGAAATGTAGACCAGAATCTTGCATAGCAGTTTATTCTGACCTATGATCTCAAGGTGTGCTAAAACATGGCAATCATGTCTCACAATGTGTAAGACAGAGCTCCAGACAAAAAAAACCAATTAAGGAGCCATTGGCTCCTATAAGAAACAAAATTAGGCACCAAATTATTTTTTTAGGTGCCACAGAATTAGGCCTGTCACGATAACAACTTTTTGTTGTGCGATATATTGCCCCAGAAATAAATGCGATAAACAATATTATTGTCAATTTAAGACCATTTTATGCCACTAAATATATAATCATAATATAACAGCATAATAATGGCCTACACACTTTCAAATGACAACAAACTTTTAATTCTTAAGAATATTTAGATAATGGAAATTAAGTCAAAATATTAGATACCTTAAAAAACTTGAATAAATAGTAAATAAACATTTTCTAACAAAAAGTGCAAAGTAACAAGTAGAAAAAAAGAAAAATTCACAAATAACATTTTTACAGAGATTTTTTACATCAACATATTTTTCCCGGCCCTTCTTTTCTCTGTAAATTAAGGGTGCACACTATTGCTGAAGAACACAGTCCCTACTTATCAGTCAGATGTCCGTATGCACAAAGGCACAGATCCCTAAACAAGGCCATATCTGCAGATGAAACTTTGTTTGTAGAAGCATTTTTTTTATTTGAACTAGCACCGACTACACCACATTATGTACGAGAAGCTGCAAAAGACACAGGCGCAAGTGGAATGCAAAAAACATGGTGACATTAATTTTATGTAAATATAATGGGCAATATATTGCGTCACCAAAAATTATTGAGGTCACGTACATATATTGTGCGACAAGTTGATATATTGATTATTGTGACAGGCCTACACATAACACACATAATAAATGTGTATTATTATTATCTTAAACATTTCAATCATACTGTCATGTGTTTATGTCTCATCTTTTCTTGTCTTTATCAGCCTTTTAATGCATCTTGTAGATGTCCTGGGAACTAAGGATTTTTGTGTAGCTTGTCAGTGAACTACGGCTCTGTGTAGTAAATGCCGCTCCATTTGAAAGCACGTGCTGGAGATTTACTACTAATCACAGAACCGGCTTTACTGACGGGATGCGCATGGAAATCACATTCGATTATTTGCACAGCCCTACCTGGGAACTAAGGATCACTTAAATTGGGAACTAAACGTCTTTTCCAACTTGAGAACTATATACAGTCACAAAGAATTGTAATTAACACAAAATCTGTGGTGCCAATGATTTTTAATTGTGGGACTATAATTATTTCAGCATCACTTGGCCATTGAGTGTAGTTTGGGCTCCTAATCAATGCATCCTATAAATGTTGTCACGTCTTGCACACATCCAGTCTGTTTTTCTTCATTATTAACATGCAATTATATAGGAGGTGTTGAATTTTACCATTATTAGCTCCTTGCATTCTTTCTTATGTCAACACGTTAAGTAAAAATATGAATATGCATTTTATCTAGCTGACTAATGAGATTATGGACACCAAATGGTTATTCTGAGGTAAATGTATTGTTAGGTGGCATTTAAAAGTTTTCCACGTTTTCTGCCGTTTGAAACACTGAATGAGCAATTACATGAGACATTTCAGTAAGATGTACTATATCTTATATACCTTTCGATGTCCATTCATGTTTATTTTCGTACTATAGTAGTAAAGAGAAAGATATGATGGGTTCCAATGCCACTTGAACTGAGGCGCTAAAGCACATTAAAGAGCGCCAAAACGGCATTTATTGTTTGAATTTCGTTATGAATTTGGCAGAATTTTAAAGCTGATACTTTGTTTATTAAAATGTAACAAAGCACAAAGCTTATTGCGATTATTGGACGGCAAGTGCGCTACAAATAATATGAAGCTCACGCTTTAACAGAACAGCATTTAGAGTATCGATTATAAACAAATTGTTATATTGTTAATGTCCACACAGCTGACAGCTTTTCTGCACGCACTTCGCACGTCACCGCTCTCTCATGCCACCACAAAAGCTGCTTTTAGCAGGTATTCTGTCAACGCTGCTGTTCGGCTGAGATGAGGACTGTTCTAAAGTCTTTTTTTCCACTAAAACTTTGATGCGCATCGTCTCAGTTTATTACGTCAACATAACAAATGATGTTATCGCAAAACAAAAAGAAAAAAAAAAGTAATTACATGCAAATTTTTAAATCATAACATGTAAATTTCTCTACTCGCCAGTGGCGACCTCAGCAAAAAATTCTTGCAAATGCGACCGTTTTAGTCAGTCTAGAGCCCTGTAACATGAGTTGTTCCTGTTTACTTATCTACACAACATACATGAATAAATGTACCTCAATGCTGCAGGCAAGTAAACGTGATAACGTTCCTGCAACAGCAGTTAAACAAGATTATGCTAAACTATACATTATGACAAAAGTGAAAGAACAAAAGTCCAAACTGAGAATGTAAGCATAAATAGCAGGTTTTGTCAAGTCAAAAGTGATATTCTGGTTTCTAGACCACATCCTTTAATGTATGTCTGTGGGAATATTTTTTCTGTATATATTTTTTTTGTCAGTCAGACAAAAGTCTGATGGCTTAGAAAAGAGTCAATAGTCACATAATTTAAACTTTATCATTCACGCCTGTAGCTCAAAAGGGACACTAAAGTTGAATTCTTTCGCAATAGTGATATTTATATTAACACCACTATAAATTACCATTATAAACTGGAATCCATCAAGGGTGACTTTGGGAGAGTCTAACAACATGTCACTGCCTCAAACCCGAGCTCTGAGGCTAAATCTGACATTCTGTGAGGATCAGGACATTATGTAAGAAACAGACCCTAGGCAAGGTTAATGAGGGAAATCGCCACATATGCCAGCTGGGGCTCCTGCAAGGAAGAGAATGCCGCAGTGCCACATGGAGTTACATAAATGTATTTCTGCTAAGAGCTTTTAGCTTTACATTTTTTGTTTTTTTAATGCTTCTGTCATTTTTATTATTATTTTAAAAATATTTACATTTCACTTTATTTTTTAGCTTTAGTCATTTTAATAATTCAAGTTAAACTGATTTTAAGTTACCAAAGCAATATTCCTATTTTAATTTTTTCAAAGTTTTTTTTATATAACATATACATTTTATTTCAGCTTTATTTCAATTATCAAAAATTATTTTAAAGGAGACATATCATGCCCCTTTTTACAATATGTAATATAAGTCTCAGGTGTCCCCAGAATGTGTCTGAAGTTTCAGCTCAAAATACTCCACAGATCATTTATTATATCATTTTGAAAATGCCTATTTTGAGTGGAAGCAGAAACGCACTGTTTTACGCGCCCAATGACAGAACAGTTAGCATGTTTTGCTCAAACTTTCGCCATGGCATTAGAACTAATACACCGTTGTTTCTTGCGAAATCAAAATAACGGCACCGTGGGTGGAAACTTACAGATTAAGGGGCGGTAATATTATACTGAGATCCCTTTGCCACGTCACCAAGGGAGCAAAATCAGACGCGCTCGTTTTCTCAGACGCTTGCAGAAAAAGGCTTACCAAAACAAAGTTACTAGGTTAATCTTTTTCACGTTTCCTTGGTTAGTAGATGCACCGGGGACCTGATTATAGCACTTAAAACCTGGAAAAATCTGATTTTCATGATATGTCACCTTTAAATGGTTTTAGCTCGATTTGGTTAACAAAAAAAACAAAAAAAAAACACTGCTATAAACGTATTGGGAAAGCATGCTCAAGTATTCAGTTACTGACAGCCTTTTAGTAAGAAGCCTAAGGACAATGTTTGGACAACAAAATCAAGGACACAGGTTCCACTAAACGCTAAAAAAAGACAACAAGGCTCTCTTTTTAACTATGCAACACTCTTTTTGAACACTGCTTTTTGATCAGGGAACTGGTGGGAGCTTCTAAAAAATGCTACTAAAATGCACTAGCTAGTCCTCATACCTCCAGCTGTAAGGTGAGACAGACGGGCTTTAAATACAGCTGCATCCGAGGAGTCAAAAAGCATCACATAAAAAATGGTAATGCCCCGTGTGGACATGGCCAGTGTTACAAACCTATTTTTGTTTTAACGGTCATACCACATCATGACCTGAAAAGAACTGAACCTGTGAGGTGTTCTGAGAAAAAGCACTGAGCGAAGCATTTCCACTGAATGAAACAAAGAACAATGCAGCGCAGGAAAACTCACTCACCCCATATAGTGCACTCTGAAACCCTACCGTCAATACACTACTGAGGTCTCGCTAGTACTGGATGCTCATTCACAATCAGCCTGTCATTGATAAAAAAAGGCTCTAAAATATCAAGCTTTGCCATTAGAAGGAACTGATCAGACAGAGCAAAGCCATTTGGGATGCTGAAAATTAGAATTTTTATAATTTAGTTTTTTATTCAAATTTTGATTAAGTAGAACATTGCACTGCCAAAACACATTTTCATAATCAGCAATTTTGTCTTGTTTTCAAGTAAAATAAATCTAAACAACGAAGTTTTTTTTTTCTTATTTCAATGGCAGGCTGAAATTTACTGAGGTTTATGCTTAAAACAAGAACATTTTGAAGTGGGGTAAGAAAAATCAACTTAATTTGAGATATATTTTCTGAAAACAAGTCTGTTCTCATATACTATGCAATTCTTCTTCTGAAGTAAACGCATCTCTTTTTAATGGTGTTTCAATATTTATACTGTAAAAAAAAAATACTGCCTAAGAAAAGTTTCTTTGCAGGGTGTGTAATGAATGGTAATTAAATAAATCACACATCTTGTTCATGACACAAGGAACCTGAAGATCAGGAATCAAAACATTTGATGAACTATTTTGAGTTTGTATGGGGCATTCTGATGGTTCACATTTCTCAAATTGTTGTGTTGACTGTTTTGACAATTAACTAACCACAATCTTCCTTAGCAAGCTGACTATGTACGTGAGGTTTGTCTCTTGCTTCCAATCGTCCATGCTGAATGTGTGCATGCAGATAAGCCTCAACAAACAGTATGTGCACAATACAATGAGAAATAAAGCAAATGCTATTCACAGCATTCAGAAAAGCCAACAGCCTAGGCGTTACCAGTGCAATAAAAGAGCCACTGTGAGAGGATATGAAAATGGCAATCTGCAGAGAGAAAGAGGAACTACAACATGACACTAGATGAGACAAGTATTTCACTAACAAGCAGACACTTTTGAGGTCAAGAGTGATGTATGGAAAGACATTAGGAAACATAATTTACAATGGGCAAAGCCAGGGGACTGCATATGATAATGTACAAACTTAATTTGGCACCATTATTTGGCATCACAGATCTATTCCAAATAGTAGGCAGCACAATAGTCTAGTCAACTGTCATACATACCCTATGTTCAAAAGTTTTGGGTCAGTAATTTTTATATATACAGTGGAAATCAAAATTAGATAACAACCTACAATTTCCTAAATTTCAAGGTCACTGCTTAGTCCTATTTGAAGTTATCCTAACAGGAGTAGATGGGCAGTTTTTAAGCATATTTCATAAATTACTTGTATTCTGAGGCACAGTATAAAAAAACTTGAGGTATTTGAAAAATAAAATGATCAAAATTACAGAAAACTTACAGATACCTTTAAGTTATTTGTGTTAATCTGGCACCTGGTGCTAATTTCCTTAATTATATGACAAACCCTATTTAACTGGCAATATTCCTCTAATTTTCACTGAGACTGTAAAATGGCAGGGCAGGCTTTAAACTGCTTTGCGTCTCTCCGTCAGATAACCCCATGTGCGTGATGCGCCATTACATAGGCTATTTATTTCCCTAAACCTCCACACAGCTCGTATATTTTTCCGCCAAGGGGTGAGAACCTAATGATTACGAAAACGGTTATTTATTTTTGATAATTATTATTTTATTTCAGTTAGTTTTTCAATAACTGTTGTTAGTTTAGTTTCGTTTTAGTTTTTCAATTATTTTGACGTTTTTATTTTATTTCAGTTTACGAAAATGTTTTTTCATCAATCGTTTTAGTCTTAGTTTTAGTTCTCGTTTACGAAAATAACCTTGCTTTGCAGTGACGAAGCCTCTCATCAGCAGAAAGAATCAAAAGGCTAGGCTCACCTTTGCTGAGGAGCATGTTGTGTGGACAGAGGAGAACTGGTCCAAAGTTCACTTTAGTGATGAGAGAAAGTTTAATTTATTTGGGTCTGATGGGAAACATTTTGTTTGGCATCAAACTGGGGAAAGACTGAAGCCCAAGTGCGTAAAGAAGTCAGTGAAAGCTGGAGGAGGAAGTGTCATGGTTTGGGGGATGTTTTGTGCAGCAGGTGTTGGGCCTCCTATACAGCGACATGGCAGGTGAATGCAAATGTTTATCAGAACCTCCTTCAGCAACTACCTTCCCTGCAAGCATCTCCCAATCAGCCTGCAATCTTCATGCAGGACAATGCCCCTGTCACACTGCAAAATGGATAAAGCAGTTCCTTGAAGCTAAGAACATTGAAATAATGAAATGGCCGGCCCAGGGTCCTGACAGCTGTAACCCTCCAAAATTGTAGTTATAATCTTCTTTTGTGCTACAGTGGGTACTGTTCTCTAAATATGATCACTGTGTTTTCCACAAAATAAAGGTTTTCGTTTAAATTATTTTGTCAAACATGTTAGGAACAGGGTATACCCACAGCTAATAATCCTTAAAACTTTGAGCAATGAAGATTAACAATATTTCAGAAAAATTCTCTCTAATTTTGATCTCTAATGTATATGTATTTTTGTTTTCAGAAAGGACACATTAAATTGATCAAAAGTGACTTTTTATTGTTACAAAAAGATTTCTATTTTAAATAGATGCTTTCTATTTATCAAAGAATCCTGAAGATAATGTATTGTGGTTTCCACAAAAATATTAAGCAATACAATTGTTTTCAACATTGATAATATTAAGAAATGTTTCTTGAGCAGCAAATCAGCATATCAGATTGATTTCTGAAGGATCATGTGACTGAAGTTTGGAGTAATGATGCTGAAAATTCAGCTTTGCATAACAGAAATAAATTACATTTTAAAATATATTCAAATAGAAACCAAGTATTTTAAATTGTAATAATATTTCACAATATTACTGTTTTTACTGTATTTTTGATCAAATAAATGCAGCCTTGGAGAGCAGAATAGTTCTTCTTAAGAAAAAATCTTACTGACCCCAAACTTTTGAGTATAGACTCAAAAGTCCTATTAATTAAATGTGCAATTTCACTTAATAATTGTGTGTATTTTTGGACTTATTAGAGTATTCATCTGTCTATTGTAATCAACTGATCATTGGCAGCTAGGTTTGGAACAAGGCCATCAACTCCAGTATCACCCATTTCCCAAGCAATGTTTATATTATGTCGAACCTGCACACAAACAACACTCACTGCTGAGTGTGCTTTTATTTTACCCATTGCAAATATCCAAACAGGTCTGGACAACATGCATGCTCCAGGTAAGGGAGGACAGCACAAAAATAAGCCATGCCACCTAAAAAGATTAAATCATTCTCCAACGCCTGATCAAAACCTCACCAAGTTTACCAGAGGATGTGATTATATCTGCCGGTATGAACGAATCAAGATCTGCATCCATAATTCCCAGAGGATCCAGCTGTGCAACGTGGTGCCCTCGAATCTGCAGGGTTCCAGAAAAAAGACATACAGACAGAAAAAGAAAAAGAGGAGAAGGTAGGACAGTAACCCAAAGAAAAGTAGAGGCAGTTAAGGAGGTAAGATTGGGACAGAGTGAGTGTGAAAGCCACCAGAGAGATGACAGAAGAACAGGGACAGAAGGACAGAGCAATGTTAACACAATGAATGAGCATGCTCGCAATCACACTGAACACCACAAGCAGTTCTCACCGGACTGATGGGTCCCGATAGTAAGTGGGGCATTGTCAAAATGTACACAACTGATGCCCAAAGGGTCGAGTTTGGCTACATGATGACCTCTGACCTGTGAACAAGGCAACAGCACTTACAAGCTAACAGAGGAGTGCAATCACAGATTAACATTCTTTACTAAGGCACTTATATTTTATATTGTAAGGGTCCTAGCTTTTTAATTAATCAAATTAGCCAAGATAATCAATTTTGAAAATATGCCAGGGGTGAGGTCAACATATTCTGTTACACCAAATACACAAAATAATGATCTTTAAAAAAGCATCATATGACCCCTTTAAATCTATTCTGTGGATATTTGCAGATAAAGATTGTGTCGAAAAGATTCTCATGTATGAGGAATGAGGATAATATGAGGTCCTCATCTACTTTATCCAACATATTGGACCAGCGATATATGACTGAAACTTGGACAGTTTGGAAGTAAGGGTAATATGTTTAGGCAGTACAATACCAGCAAAAAGGAATGCTGACTTGTTTTTTAATCTTTTACAGAGTAAAGTCATACAAACAATGAAATAACTTAAATCTGCACAAATGTTCAAAAGTCTGGGGTTTTTAAAAAATATATTTTTGAAAGAAGTCTTGCAGGCTCACCAAAGCTGCATTAATTTGAATAAAATACAGTAAATATTGTGCAATATTATTACAATTTTAAATAAATCTTTTCTATTTGAATATATTTTAAAGCATAATTTACTAATGTGATGCAGAGCTGAATTTTCAGCATCATTTCTCCAGTCTTCAGTGTCACATGATCCTTCAGAAATGATTCTAATATGCTGATTTGTTGTTCAAGAAACATTTCTTATTATTATCAATGTTGAAAAGTTTTGATGTTAAATATTTATGTGGAAACATTACACTTTTTTTTCCAGGATTTTTGATAAATAGAAAGTTTAAAAGAACTATTATTTAAAATAGAAATTTTTGTAAAATTAAAAATGTCTTTATTGTAAATTCTGATCAATGTAATGCATCCTAGCTGGAATAAAGTTCTCATTTATTAAAAAAAAAATCTTACTGACCACAAACTTTTAAACAGTACTGTAAATACAGGAATCATTATTAGTACAATATGATGAGGAGAAAACAGCAGCAGTAGAGTCCTCTCCTCCAACTTCCAAAATTTTAGCCTTCATACCTGGTAAGCACGGATGAGGGACTGCACGGCAAGGTGGTCTTCCACCAGTTTTTCCACATTAGGCTGAGCTCCAACCAGTGCCTGGGCCTGAGACAGTCCTGAGAGACTCACCCCCACTGGAGGTGGGTTTTGGTAGGCAGAGCCAGGGGGAGCGCCTGCGTTGGCATTACGGAAGAAGATGTCCCAAGACTGTTGAGAAAGGAGAAATCACAGTAGAAGAATAATAACAATACTTCAAGTGCTGTGCACTAAACACATTTGAAAAAAAAAGATGATTTTTTTAATGTGTTAATATACATCCACGGACGTACACAAGTTATTTTGGATTATTAAAATAAAATGTTAAATAGCAATTTCAATTTTAAAATTTAAATTTAGTTTTGTTATTTCAATTTCAATTTCACAAAGAATTGTGCAGCATTTTGTCCAAACAATAACGAAAGGCCACCTTTTCATTTATAATTTGTTTTAAATCTCATTTTGATGAAAAAAGTAAATAAAAATTGTGAGAAGATCGCGAAATCAGTATCGTGAATCGTATTGCATCGTGAGTTGAGTGAATCATTACATCCGTACTGCCGACCAGCAGAATTGGTGTCTTGCATCATCACACAGGAATTATTCTGAATCATGAATTTTGCTTCATCCTCCAAAGTCTCCAATACAGATGGGAACTGTGGTCAAATCTGAGTAAACTGTGGGAAGGGGTCAAATTTCAGTAAACTGCTTTTCTGATCAGCAAAACTTCACTGGATAAGCTGGATGTTCGATTGCATAACCAAAGACATTTGACGCAATCATCTGAAAAGCTTTAGGTCCATGCAGGGACAGAAAAGAAGAGCAGTTTGAAACCTAGACCATGTCTGACCTTGTTCTGAGCATAAGGGCTTACTTACCTGCATATCGGGTCACTGTGATTTAATGACACATCACACAGGACCTCATACTAACCTGATAAATGTCTAATAGGCTTTAAGGAGCTAAAGAGCTCAGTGTGTTAAATTAAGAGCGCCGATGCCGTATCATCTCGCAGAAGGGCACAGGAGGGAAGTCTCAACTGTATTATGCACTTCCTTCATAATTTTCCTCAACAATTTAGTTATTATTTATTACTTCTGTCTACAATAGTCTGTATTTTGCTTTTATCTATGGCTGCCCATTTGAGGATTCACTTGTGTACTTTTTCTGAGGCTCAAGACGAATTAAATACTCCAAGGTCAAAAGAGTTAAAGCTAATTTATATAAATGTGTATAAATATGTATAGCAATATATAAATGCATAGACAGACAGTATTGGCTGTTCATCTAAAGGTATGCTTAAGTGTGATGTTCAAAGAAATAAATAATAAAAAAAAAAAGATACAGAACTAAATGGAAAGGTAACAGCAGGTTTGTCCACTGCGCTTGATTTAATGTGTTACAGTATGATACATTCTCCACAGTTTCTCAGAAAACATTTAGTTCTAGTTTGAAAACATCCTGGCTGGAAACCATACAAGGGCATGTGAAATGGAAAAGAAAAGTCTTACATAACAGCCCTGCAAAGCTAAGCTTACTGTCAGAGAGGGGAAACAAAGTCACATTATGAAACGTGGATGTCCTCAAGCACAACCTTGGAGACCAAAGAAGTTCCTCTGCAGTTTACTACACAAACAAATCAGTTACGTTCATAAAAGAATCATTCTAACTGCCATGTGAACTGAATCAACTGATTCATTTCTAAAGATTTGACTCAAAAGGATGTTTCATTCACAAATCAAGATGTTGCTACCTCTTACATGAAACTGTCAAGATTTAGGGCGGATATCAAGATTTTTAGAAGATAACAACTTGGGTTATCTGGGTGCTTTCTGCATTAAGTCCTCAAAGATTCGCTTACATATATTATATGGGTCTATAATAAAACGGAAGTAAGTAAATGATGACAGAGTTGTCATTTTGTGTGGACTGCTCTTTCAACACTCAAACAATTACCAATTCACCTTTTTAAAACAAACTTGAAGACCAAAAAAGGAAAGTCATTTGAGAGGCAGAGTAAGTTAAGTTGTGATGAAAGATTATGAATACATTGTTTTCTGTAGTATTGCATCCACTGATTAATCTTTCACAATATGAACAGGAATGTGCATTGTGAAAGTAAACGATGAATTTTGATTTCACGTGGATTTTAAGCGTCATAACTGTGGTATTGCAGCAAAGCAGCCAGGATTTTCACAAAATCCTCTACGCTGAGAGCTGACATCTTACCTTGTGCACACTCTTGGGGTTCTCCAGCCATGCGTAGTACATCTCCTCCACATAGTTGGAGCTCGTCCCATTGAGAAAAGGCTCAGCGGCGACAGGGGCCGTGTAGCACCGAAAGGGCTGAAACGTCCTTAGGGCCCCGGGTGTCACCACTGTTCTCTGTTGTGAGAAACTTGTAGCATTCTGAGAGGCTGTGAACGGCCGTAGCCGTGCAGCGCAAGTCCTTAAGCGATGCATCGCAGTCTATAAACCAGCTCCACCGCTTCTCCAAACCAACCTCGAGAACTAAAGCCCCACACAACACTAAATGCAACAGATCCTGGATGTGTTCTTTTAATTAAAGCTTGTCCTCCTACTCCTCCACTCAAGGTCTATTCGACTCAAGTCCCAGGAACCTGAAAGAAACACCAGCATGTCAATAAATAAGATAAATAAAACGACATTGCGGTAACAGTAAATGTTTAGGAATGAATCGCATGTTTTTGTGCCTGTCCTACAGGTCTGGTTTGCTCAGAAGTCTTGCAAAGGATTCTTCCCGAGCATGAGACAGTTGCACATGTGTGCAGTCCTTTAATTTATGAAAAAGATCACTGGATACCAAAACCTCGTCAAGCATGATATATGACATTACACTTTACAGAAAAATCTGCATGACAAGAAAAAAGTACATAAATGTTTCTTATTATAATAATGAATTGCCGATGTCCGCTTTTCATGACTATACGTGCATAGAAAAGGGCTCTTCTTAGAAATAAGAAAAGAAAGAAAGAAAGAGCCACTAATAAGTTTAAATAAGAGTTATAAATATAGCTGCAAGCAGCAATCACGGGGCCAAGCACTCCAGAGGCAAATTGAGAAGCTAAGCATGGCATGGAGCATCAGGCCCAAAATGGCTGACATGGGAAAATTTGATATGGTTCGACTCGGCATGATGCACCGAATCTAACCAGTTTTGTTATTTTTGGCCAAACCATTCAGATGTTATAAGCAAAAATATGCATTTTTCATATCTCCTGACCACTAGGGGGCACTGCGCCGAAACACTGCAGGTAGTGTCAGGTCATGCTTGTTATAACACACACCAAGTTTGGTCTCAATACGCCAAACCATTGCAGAGATATAGCCTCACATCCATTTTTACGTGCTCTTCGTAGAATTCCTTCGTGCGTTATTCGAGAACGGTTGGACAAATCAACTTGAATTCCATAACTTTTTGCCAGCATGGTCTGAAGATGATCTGAGCCAATTTTGGTGAGAATCAGACAAACCGTCTAGGACGAGTAAGAAAAAGTAGGTTTTACGAACAATTAAAAATAGCTAAAAAACTAAACCTTGCGATTTTTGAATTTTGGTGTTCATTCGACTCGGCATGAGCCAACGATTCAGAGGAAACACGAATTTTAATTTTGTGCCTTATAGTTCAAAAGTTATTAGCATAAAGAAATTGCAACTTTGGACAAGTGGTGGCGCTAGAGAGTTGGAGTTAGAGACTCCAAACTTGCTGTGGTTAATGTTGAGACTGTCCTCTATCAGTGTGCCAAATTTCACAACTTTCCCGCAAGCGGTTCTATGGGCTGCCATAGACTTGCGGCGGAAGAAGAAAAATGACGCTAACGGATACAATAGGTGCCACCGCACCTTCGGTGCTTGGCCCCTAATAATCTCTTAGCAGCAGCGAAGGTCTCGTGAGTAACTTAACGGTCCACACCGGCTAGCTTCAGCTAACACCAGCAAATACAAAACTCTCCATAAAACCATAAAACGTCTGTTTAAATTGCCATTGTCTCAATGGAAGAGAAAAAATATCACATTATACAACTCTAACAACAAACAAACCTTTAAATGTGTCTAATTACAGAGTTTTCTCTTCAGGGTTGCTGACAGACAAAGCGCTGCGAAAACAGATAAAAAGCGATTCAAATACTTACTCTTAGAGCGAGAGATTCTGTACAGCGCAGGTTAATGTCATGAAACAAAAAATGAAAGAGAAAGAGTTGGGTATCAGGAGCAGATGAGTCTCGTGGCGGCTAGTCGTTTCTAGGCAGCGCGAGCAGCGGCTTCAAGTGCGCATGACGTCAGCCTCGGCACGAGGAGTTGCATTCACTCTTTTCCAGCACGTTTTGTATGTAAAGCATGGGCGAGGCCAGACGTTTCCGATCTATAAATCCATCACCCGCAGGTGCTCTGGCTTAATTTGTAAGTTAGACGGTTCGGATTCAGTGCTAAGACTTAGTTTCAATTGGGATATTCAATATATACTTTATAAAGAATTGATCTGATTGATATTTGTTTCGCTATTTTCAAATTCAACTCCACAAACGCGCGTATTTTCTATTATGTCCTTACTAAGAGAAAGACGAATCATCCTTTTGACAAGCGTATGGTATATAATGCACCTATAGGAAGAGGGAAAATGAAGAAACTGCCTGTAATTGACCATGAAAACTCGCGTTTAATATTTTTAAACCAAATATATAAAGTTATAGTGAAATAAGACGTTTATTATTATTATCGTTTAATAAATTTACATCCATTTGGAAAATTACCAACTTCTCATTGGGTGGGCCCATGCTCACCCGGGCCCACCCCCGTAGCCTCGCCACTGACGTAAAGAGCAATACATTATGCAAACATTTATTTTTATTAGGAAAATACCATACATGTTTAAGAAGGAGCTGGCTCTTTGCGAACCAAATTACATTTGATAAATAACTGAATTCATTACCATAGTAAATTTTAAAGTACCATGGTAATTACTGTACCGTGTAACCACCACAGTACTTCGGAAAGGTTTTTGTGCATCTTATTCTGCAATTTTGTTCCTAAAAGAAACACACAAATATAGACAACTTAAAGATTAATATTTCAGTTTCTGGAAGACTTCAGGAAGAATCATGGCTCAGGACAGATTTTATTTTACCTCTTGAAAAGATCTATTTTGTCCTTATATTTAGTATTTTATATGCCTTTGTGTACGTTTATAAACTATATAACAGCATATACAATAACAACCGTTTATTGAGACAGGATGATAGATTTTGTATGCACAAGACTGCATAACCATAGAATAATAACCATAACTTCTCCTTCACGATGAGCATGTAAACAGCCATTGTTGATTCATCTGGCCAGAGTACTGGACAGGCTGTGCAAAGAACTGTCTGTACTATGCATTTACACCAGTTTCCACTGAACACAAACCATTTTTAGTGACTCAAAAGTACACACAGCTGTGAAATAAATTCACATGCTGCTTTCTCATATCTTGTCCGCTTTCAGAGGCAGCTGGTCATTCAGATAAACCCCCTACATGTGTTAGCAAGATCTCCACATCAGCAGAAGAGCATTTTGTTTAGTATACAGCAGATATAAAAACCACACCATGGGTTGTGACAGTCTTTTTATTAATAATACTGATAACATCTTAATACATTTCCTATAGCACACATAGAGAGAAAAAGAGGGAGAGCACATTGGAAGAACAGATATGAATATCAGTAAGAAGAATGAGGAGAAACAAAGATTTCATAAGAATTATTTTTTCACAACTGAATAAAATCCACATCATCCCGTTTTAGTTTATATACAAAAAAAACCTTGCAAAGTTGGAAGGCTGATGTTCAGAGAAAATGTGCAGCCGTCAGATTTAAGCAAAAAGATTACAAAAGACATTGGGAAAAAATGTGAATACTAAATAGCAATTGGCTTGATGTTGTAAGAGCAGCGACGCTTCACCACTAGAGAAACACAACACTGATTCACTCTTTCACATATGTGTAACACACTCAGACACACACCAGCTTCCCATTAGTGGCCTGATTAACTCATCACTTCAACTGTTTCAACCTACAGGTCATTGTGTTTGCAGAAGAATCCAGTTGATAACCGATTAAACACTATTTTGGTGGTTATTCAAGTGTATATACATCTAAAAAAAACATTTAGGTTTCATTAACACAATTTGTTAGTGCATTAAGATTGTGTTTCTGTGTTTAAGCAGAAAAGTGAGTGAATTCTTGGAGATCTTAACATTATGCATTTTTGTCAAACTAGAACAGTGTGGTAAAGAGCGCCACCTACAGGATTAGACAGCATTTGAGCGAAGCACAATGAAGGTTGTTGATTAAATTACATCGAACACAGACATAATTCGAGGTCCCTTTTGTAGACTGGCAGCCAAAGCACGATCCATTCCATAATAAATCACATGCATAATGTGACCTAGTGTGACAGCGGCAAACACTGCGATTGACCCACATTAATAAACACATTGTTCATTATTTCACATTTTCTGTGGGTTCAACCAACACTGCTCAAACAGCAATAAATGCCTTTACAAAAGCATGCCGTACAATCAGAATAGCTGTTTTACCATGATAGTCATCATCTTTAGACAAAAATAGTTATAACTTACAAAGCTCAGAAAATAGATAGAATCACCAGCATTCAGTATAAAATAAACAGAATGAAACAAAAAAAGTCACCAAAATGTATTATTGTGAAGTTCATGCAAATAGTTTCCACTGTTTCCACAAAGTTAACATTATGCAGCGGTAGTTTTACAAGATATCTATTTGTTGAGCAGTTTTATTTTCTGCAATACTAAACGCATAAGAAAGAAACACCAGTTTGTTGACATGCGGACTGCTGTTTGCGGCGGATGTTGTATTTGTCACCATTTACATAGAGTTTGAAACTCTCATTAAAGTGAACTACAAAAATAAGTCACATTTCAGATTAAAATTAAAGGAATAGTTCACCTATAAATGAAATTTTGTTGAAAATGGTCTCTTGCTCAGGCCATCCAAGATGTTGATGAGTTTCTTCATCAGAACAGATTTTGAGAAATTTGGCATTACATCACTTGCTCATCAATAGATCCTCTGCAGTGAATGGGTGCCGTCAGAATTAGAGTCCAAACAGCTGATAAAAACATCATAATAATCCACAAGTAATCCACACCTCTCCAGTTCAGCAACACGTTTGTAAGAAAGAAATCCATCAAGACATTTTAACTTTTAACTTTAAGCTATTGCTTCTGGCTAAAATGCGAGTCCATAATCCATAATGATGCTTCCTCCAGTGAAAAAGTCCATCCTCAGGACTCTATTTTTGCTGGAAACAAGGGTAGAAGTTAAAAACGTCTTGATGGATTTGTTAATTGATGGACTGGAGTGGTGTGGATTATTGTGATGTTTTTATCAGCTGTTTGGAGTCTCATTCTGACGGCACCCATTCACTGCAGAGGATCCATTGGTGAGCAAGTGATGGAATGCTACATTTCTCCAAATCTGTTACAATGAAGAAACTCATCTACATCTTGGATGACCTGAGGGTGAGTACATTTTCAGCAAATCTTCATTTTGGGGGAACTATTCCTTTAAAAGCAACATAAAACACAACAAGTAGCCTCAACAAAGGTTGTGTGACTTCAGAAATCTTTTGACAGGATGTCAAAAACGAACAGTACCAGTTGTCAGGAAGCCCCCTAAGTCAATCCACACAAGACTGTCTTCCAGTTCTGCTTGACAGACTACACTAACAAAAACATCCTTGCAAATCCGCCAAAAATTCTCACTCTGCATTATGGCTTTCAACACTTTAATATAGTGACTATGCTTTCACATTCAGGATATCAGTGCCATTGTATTGTAAAACCACACACGTGCACACACACACACACACACACACACACACACACACGTAAAAAAAAAAAAACTAAGAACAATACCGCCATAATTACACCACATAAATTATATATAAAAAGTTCCCGTGTGTACAGAACAAAAAAGAAAAACAAAGAATGATAACTGTAGGTGCCTGAGTCGAGGTGAATCACAACGTTCCTGTGACAAAGGTACAAACACGTTAAAATTCGCAGGTTTCTGATCACCGTGGGATCCAGAATGGCTATTTAAATCTTGAATACACTTGGCCAGTGAACAGCGGTAAATATCCTGCTGCTTTACAATAAAGGCCCTTAAAAACAACATACTGTACTCTCTCGAAACATCCTACTAGATCCCTCGAGACAAAGAAGACTAGCTTCAACAGACATTCCTAGTCTCACAGACCACCAAAACTCACATAAAACCAGATCAGCATTGATTGTCAATAAGAAGGACACATCAGCTGCTGGTCATCAAGGGCCAATACATGAGATCATGCTCTGATTTAGAGACAAAAAGCTCCTTTTGAAAAAAATCAACTTGGCAACCTGCAGATATACGAGGCGAATCTCAATGATGTGATGATGTCAGCTGCCTCCAAGAGATCTGATTGGTGACCTGATAATACAAACACTGATCACGGTGACAGAAAAACTGCTCGCCACGAGTTTTGAATCTTAAAACCATGTGAGTGCAGCTGCTTTTAGATAGACTTCAGATTATTTGAACACCAAAAAAATACTTAAAATCCATGCTTACAAAAAAGAGAGAAAAAATCAAATGTTTTGAAACAAAACATCAGTAATTTTACCATCAAATATACAATCTCAAGAACAACAGCAATACTTAGAATCCTGACGGAAGTAATAATCATATATAATCAATAGTAGTAACAATAACAATAAATACAATAATAATAATGATATTTTTATTAAAACATGATCTACTGTATTTGGGAGTACCTGGGCACAGGGGGCATAAGGCCAGTGAAGACGAGCGCAAAGGCAATCGTGCGGGTTATTATAACTCTAGACGGGAACCTGGAGTCTATGATTGCTCTCGATGATTAATATATGCAGTGCTGCTCTTGCGTCGGGAGTTAGTCTTGGCATAAAGACGTTCGGTCGGACGTTCGGGAGCGTGCTGGGTGGAGTCGGAGGTGAGGGGGGTTCTGGAGCAGCCCAGCAGGTAGAGAGATAACTGTTGGTTTGCATGCAGGGGAGGACGGCTGTGTCCAGCGTTGGAAGGCTGGAGGTTTCGGAGCGCTCCGACGCTGGACCTATCAGTCCTCCTTGTCACTCGCATCTAATGTATCTGTTGCAGGGCCACTCTGAAATACAAAAACACAGAAATGCTGTTTTTAATCAGCTCACACTGGAGTGAATGTTCTAAAAATATATAAAATATACATAGATTTAAAAATATATTAAAAAATAAACTAAAAGAACTATTTAAATATTATTTTATGTTTTTATTAATGCTTATTAATTATATTAACAATTATAATATAATTAATGGCTCGTTTCCACTGAGCGGTACGGTACAGTATAGTTCAGTACAGTACGATTCGGTACGGGTAACCCTGATCAGGCTTGCGTTTCCACTGCCAATAGTACCCTTCTTGATAGGCGTGGTGTATGCCGGAAAGTAGCGATCGACGATAAAGCGCAACAATAAGCAAAACTCTGCCTCTTTTTGTTAAATGTCAGTTTTAATGAACAATAATAGCCATTATAAAAGTATAAGTACAAAGTATAAGAGGCTTATATAAGAGAAAATAAAGACAAAAACAAACAGTTTAGTCAAACGTATGCTACAAAGTCAGCGCTGTACTACGTTAAAGTTAAAAATAAATATATAAAATTAAGGATAACTTTGTGCTCAGCCAAAACGATATGACCAGGAATAAATAATAGATTCATGAGACCACGAATGCCTGTTAAATATAGCCTACCCAAAATGAATTGTATCTCATGTTAAATGAGATACAATTTATGTATCAATGTATCTCATGGCAAATGTCGGAAGGACTAGCCCAGCTGAGGCTGCTCTCGGCGGATACATGAGCACTGAGCGCCCGCTGATCGCCTGGAGCTCCGAAATCGGCATAGCAAATTTTCAAATAGGCGCTATCTTTATAAATAAACCGCAGATTTGAGTTTTAAACAATTACATTCTCTCCTGAAAAACCCTTAAAACTACATTTCATGACACAACAACAGTAATATTTAGAAAATTACGCGGGTTTTTGGGCAATGAGTTTCACAAGTCCACAAGAACGCATATTGAGAAACGGCTATTGTCTGTGTGAAAATATAAAATACGCGGTTATATTTTTTTGTGTTTGCGCACTCTGATGTAAATAAGCCCAACACTCATGGACAGCAAAGCGGAACGAGTGAAAGACGCTTTATCCCCTTGTATCACATAAAAGTGACGATTCTAGTCAACCAATCAACGTTCTGCGGCGAGTTTAGCTCCACCCTTTTGGTACCCTTTGCTGTGCTAGGTACCCCAACGGAAGGGTACCAAAAAAGTGGTACGGTACGGTTCGCTATTTTGGTACCATTCACAACTTCCGTACTGTACAGTACCAAACCGTACCGCTCAGTGGAAACGAGCCATAATATGAATTTATTTGAATAATTTATTTTAAATTAATATAAATGACCTTAAACAAGGAATTTGTTGTATAAAAATATAATACTGTTCAAAAGTTTGAGGACAGTAATATTTTTGAAAGACTTTCTTTTTGAAAGTTTTTTATGCTCTTATGTGTTATTTGTTTGTTTGTTTGTTTTTTGTTTGTTTTTATTTAATTTAAAAGGGACAATACACATTAATTAACATGAGTAAACAAGTCTACTATGTAAATGTGCCAGATTTAGTCATTCAGGCTAATTTTCATCTGCAGTCCCTGGCAGGTTGATGGTAAGAACCATAATCCACAAATACACAAAGCAGAAACAAACATATTACAAAAACCAGAGTACAAAAAAAAGAAAAAAAAGAAACACTACTTCAAATTATGAAGACATATTTGATTATCCAATAACCACCCTTTTACCGATTCAGAAAAAGGAGCAAGAGATGTAATATTTCTTATTCTATGGGTATAGTATTCCAAGTATGTACTGCTCTATAAGAAAATACTGATTGCCCAAAAGTACTTCTTCTATATGGTATTATACAGTCCCCTCTAGTAGTGGCTCTAGTAAAAGAATTCAAATTTTTCCTGATAAATTTATTAAGTGGGAGCGGAGCCAAACCATGCAAAATTTTGAACACAAGTAAAATATCTGCAAATTTAATCATATTTTCCCAACTTAAAAACCCATATTTAGTTAAAATTTCACAATGATGATATGAATTAGACCTTTTATCCAATATTTTCAGTTATTTTAGTATAACTGAAATATTATTATAGTTTTTATTAATATTTTGAATTAATTTTTATTTTATATTTTCTGTTTTATTTGAATTTTAGTTAGTTTTGTTGTTTTTTGGTCTTTTTTTATATGTCTACATAATGTTTTTTTTCAGTTTTAGTTATTTTAATACATCAAGTTAAACTAAACGAAAATGAGAAATGTTGCCTTGACAATAAGCTGAGATAAAATAAGTTTATGTTTTTAATATTTGATTTTATTTCAGTTAATGTGTATTTTATTTTAGATCATGAAAATGTTTTTATGGTTTTCATTTCAGTTAACTATAATAACCCAGAATCCATCTTGACACCAACCAAAACTCTACTGTGAAACAGATTTGAATCCACACCAAAAGCTCTAGTGTGAAAACAAAAGTAAACAGTTGCAGAAAATGGACAACTCCAAAGCGTCACCTTCACTGGAGAGGGGCAGCCGGTGCACCAGAGCAGTGGAAATGAACGTTCTGCCATTTGGAGTCCCGACGGTGCCACACGCGGGTCTCCTCCGACTGGCTGCTGCGTGGCCGGCCCTGTCCATCCACAAACTGGGTGAGACGGATGTAGGCGATGCAGGCGGCCTCTTCTCCAATCAGGTGCACGTGAGGGTTCAGGATGGTGGTGTGGATGGGCTTGCTGTTCTTAGAAAGCACTGCGGAGAAACACAAACACATGGAGAAAGATCATGTGCATGGTGCTACAGATACTTCCTGTGATTTATATCACACATTAATGATTTAAACCATGGTAGTCTTTCTGCTTGAACACACTTACAGTTCTCAAAGTAGAATCTATGGAAGTCCATTCCCTCAACTAGGTTCCCCAAAGCCTCGGGTTCAAAGGAGGTCAGTCCAGGGTCACAGATTTTCCTGTTACAATGGTCCCATTGTGTATTATTATTCAGGTAGCTACTATAAACATGGACAGTTGAACTATTTTCATCTTACTCTAACTAAACTGTTTCTCCGCCATGACAGTAGAACTGACTGTAGAAGAAGACAGTTTACACTAATGGCTGCTATAGCATTCTTGTATTTGTACAATATGGTGTGTTTTGGGCCAAAGTGGTTTGTGTTTGCATGAAAGCATAAGGTAACATACGCATAGGCGTCAAAGTCCCCATTATTGATGGCTTCTATCAGCTGCTCCGTGATCTTAATGATTTCCTGTTTGCGTGCTGTAAGAGAAAGGTGAATACACACATATAGTTTATGCTAAGTAGTCCCACCTTAGTTTAATCTTTTTTTCCCCACTCAAAATTATGATTATTAAAAAAAAGTAAATACTTTTGACTTCAGATATTGGAATATTTTAATCTTTACATTAAAAGACGTGAATTAAAGACCCCATAAAATCAAAATGTGACTTTTGTGTCTCTTAGTGGCTTAAAATGGACCATAATAATAATAATTAAAAAATAAAATAAAAATGGACAATATCTCATAGCCTTTATTAATCTTAGTTAGGTGTCAGTAAGCCTTTTTTTTTAATAAATCTCTTATGCTGCATTTATTTGATAAAAAATACAGTAAAACTGTAACATTTGTGAAATATTACAATTTAAAATAACTGTTTTCTATTTTAATGCATTTTAAAATGTAATTTATTGCTGTGATCAAAGCTGAATTTTCTGCATCATTACTCCAGTCTTTACTGTCACATGATCCTTCAGAAATCATTCTAATATGCTGATTTGCTGCTCAAGAAACATTTCTGATTATCAATGTTGAAAAAAGTTGTGCTGCTTCATATATTTGTGGAAACATGATACATTTTTTTTCAGGATTCTTTGATGGATAGAAAGTTCAATGCATTTAATGCATCCTTGCTGAATAAAAGGACGAATTTCTTTTCAAATCTTACTGACCCCAAACTTTTTAGCGGTACAGCATGTTCCGCCCCAACTTCCTGTCTCTACAGGAAATACATCAGCACAGGAAAGACAATTGTGCATTCATAGATTCTTTAAAACTATAGACTGATAGAGCCAAAGCTAAGTGTTCCTCTTAGTTGTACATGACATGAACAGACAAATTTCAACCTAAACCAAGAGTTAACGCTCTGAAACACAGGCAGAGGTCAGAAAGGTCACGTCCTCCTGACTCCAGACCTGAGAGGCTGAGAGAGGTTTAACACACACCAGCTCTGCTGTGGACTTACCTAGTTTCTCAGTCATGATCTTCAGTCTAGACCCTCATCCATTCCTCCTCAATACTCTCTCTCTTCTGATGAAGTTTGCACGCTCACACATGCACAGATGCCCAAAAACACTCTGCCTTCATCTAATCGACATCTCCACCACTTTCCTCCTCATCTTCTTCTGTCTTTTCCTTGTTAACTGCATGGAGCTAGTTGAGCTATTCCTGGATCCTTAGATACGGCTTACTTCTCGTTTTCTCTCTCTCTCTCTCTCTCTCTCTCCCTCCCTTCACAGCTTCCTGCTCCACTTTAGAGGAGCTTAGTGGCCCCGACACGTCCTTCAGTTTCTCCTTGTCAATCTGACACCGCAGGCCTGATCTAAAGTCTCTGACTGTGGCTTCAGCTTTGATAAACGTCCCACTTCCTCTAAGCGGATATGTATGGAAGTGCATCACAGTTCTGTCACAAACCATACTCTGTAAATGTTATTTCAGATGCTTAAATGCTGCATTTTTATCAGGAAAACTGCCTCCTGCTACTTCCGAATGTCGTATGTTGGTTACAGGGTTGATAGGAATTCAGCTGCAGACTGTTCTTTTTCATTCTTACCATTAAAGGGGTCATGAACTGAGAAATAAAAAGTAGTTCCGCAGAAGTAGTTCAACGCCTGCTTCTACATCACTGCCTGTTAAGCTCCGCCCACCGATTCGCATATGTAGTAGGTAAATAACGCAAGAGGAAAATGCAGGTCTACACAGAAACCAAACGATTAAGATGGCTCTGAAGAAAACTAGACGCTGTGCAGTGCCAAGTTGTGCATTGCCTTCCTTCTGATCCCAACATTAGGAAAGAGTGGATGAACTTTATTTTGTAATGAATCAAGGCCTTTAAAGTCATTAAAGTGCAATGTGGACTTGACCTTATGCTAAAAGCACACACACTATATACTCACTCTGTACAGACACAGAGGGGGGCAGGGTTGGGGGGGAGGAGGTTTGGGGAGTGGGGACAGAAGTTCGAGAGGAAGGCGACTCCGTTTGAGGCTGCGGGACAGGTGCGCGCCCCACACTGCTCACCAGATCTGTGAACTGGGCTGAGTGGATTGGGAAAGGGAGGAATGCATTAACCCACCGTAAGAGACAGAGAGATGGACAACATGTGAAGAGATGAAAAGGCAGCAACATCAGACAAATAACAATATGCATGGGGCAGTCGTGTCTGATTGAACAGGATATGCATCAATAACAAGGGTCAAAGGTCAACACTTGGGCCAACAGACGGTACATGAACAGGGTCCTACATTAAAAGTGCATGTTTTACCTGTTAAACACCTAAGGACATGCGTAACAGTACATCATGTACATTCACTTTATAATTTTATCAGTGGCCTAGAAAAAGCCGTTTTAATAGACATGGAGGGGGTCGGCTCATGGGGCCTGACATATTAATATCATACAGCTTAATATATCCCATGACTAGCTGAATACTACTCATTATATCTTAATAACTCCCCTGTTATTGGAAACTTGGTAAACAGCATAATACATTGTCCAAATTGCAAAGTAAGCACTGTCGCTCACAGCTTAATAATTACTTTATTATTAAATTGATCCGTTTAATACTTTCATGAATTTAATATTACATTAATAAATGAATAGTTAATATGATTAAATATGAAACTAAATGATTATGCTAAATGATTAAGCTAATTTGTTAATTAATAATTAGCTAATTATTTGTTTAATTTAATAAACTGAATTATTAATTATTAAATCATTCAAATGAATATATATTACAAAGTAATTACTTTAATGACAAACGTAGGTTACACTTTATTTTAAGGTGTCCTTGTTACGGTGTAATTATGCATTTAAGTACTATGTACTATTTAAGTACTCCGGCAGCAGTTTTCTGTCGGGGATTTGTTGCGCCGCACTGCTCACGTCTGTAGACACGGTGTAACATTCGTTTTGCTTTGCTTCACAGAACTAATAGTTGCCTGGGTTGCGTACGTATATGTGGGGCGGAGCTATCAAAATAGGGGCAAGACCCTTTTGGGGTAGGGGCGTGTTTGTTTTGGTGATTTCAAATATCAACATTGGTTACCAGAAATCACTTACTCTGCCTTTAAGTAACTTAACATGTGCATGTACTTATGGTTAGGGTTAGGATTAGGGTTTGGCTTAGGGTTACTTGCATGTAATTATGCATAAATAACTGTGATTATAATAGTAAGTACATGTAACGTGTAACAAGGACACCTTAAAATAAAGTGTTACCCACACGTATTTCAGGACATTATTAACTTATTCAATTAAAGGCACAATATGTAAGATTTTTTTATTAAAATATCCAAAAACCACTAGAACAGTGTTATATATTTTGCTGACTTGTGTACTTACATTATCCCAAATGTTTCGAAGAATGTTTAAATCCAGAGAAATAAGCAATTTTAACTAGTGACACGGACCGTGTCCATAGTGTCATTGTGTCGCCTGCCAATGACGTCATAACCCCTCGATTTCCGGTTTTGTAGAAAACATGGAAACACCAAAGACGCTTTAATATGCTATGCATTTTATTAGACAGGTGACGACCGCACAGAGTAGCATTATAACAGAACTTTCAAATGTATCTAGTATGATAAAACAGCGCTGCTTACTTCCGCTGCTTTCCAGAAGGAGCGGAAGCGGTCGACTGTGGCATAATAAAAGCTCCGCTGCTTTCGAGCCGTGTGTTGCGCTCGTTCAGCGGCCTCGTTTTGCTTCGACGGCTTTTAGCCTCACCCTGCTTCATACTACGACGTTAATAAATCTTTAATACATTCGCTCATCCATGAACATGATTTCTGCCCGAGTCCCGTTGGATTGCTTCGGCTGTGGGGATGAAGACGACAACTCCCATGATTCCACACTCAGTCACGGCGTCATCTAACTATGCCTTTGTTTCTTTGTTTGTTTTGAATACGCGCCCTCTAGTGGCAAAAAATTACATATTGTGCCTTTAAGTTACTTCATTTAAAACTTACATTTAAAAATTAAATATTAAATTAGTAATAAAGTCAATTAAAATATATTATTAATATTATTATTGTTAAATTAAGTTGCTTTAACACTTTAAAATAAAAAATATATAAAATATAAAACTTTTACAAATTTTAAATAATTAAATTAAAACAGATCATTAATATTATTATTAATTATTCAATTACTGAAATAATTAATTGTCAAAAACTAATTACTTTAATGACAAAAACAATAAAACGACATAATGTGCTAGCCAAAAATGTTCACGGCCCCTGTGCATGAGCGTCTGTGCTTAAGTCTGCAGGGGGCACTATACTCACTCTGCATGATGGGGGTCTGTGGAGGGGATTGTGTGGAGTGGGCAGCTGCTTCACTATCAGGCACTGCCGAGGGTCCCGAGCCCCTACGGGCGCAGCCCAGGATGTCGGTCAGCTTGGTGGCTGTTTACACATGAGGGTGAGGGGGGTAATGATGACCGATGGCGGGAGCAAGATGACAGAGATTCATCCAAACTTATGCGTCTCAAAGTGATGTGTGCATGCCATTCCATTAACAGCCCTAGCTGGGCAGCGCACGCAACAACAGCAGGGAGTTGATCAGTAAGAGAAAGTGCTCTATTGGTATTCCCACGGTGATCAAAACCCTTTCCTGCTAGGCTTCAGGAAAACCATGCTTTCACTGCACTTGAATTGACTTCTCAGTTAAAGGTATACTGCAGTCTTTTATCCACACTTATTAGTGGTTAAAGGGCAAGATCACCCAAAAGTAAACATTCTGTCATCATTTACACACCCTCATGTCACTCTCTGAGTCACATGTTGTTGTTTTTTCTGCTGAACGCAAAATAAGATATTTTGAAGAATACTGGTAACCAAACAGTTTTGGTTCCCATTGACTTCCACTGTATTTTTTGTTCATACAATGAACAAAAACTGTGTGGTTACCCACATTCTTCAAAATATCCTTTGTCTTCCACAGAAGAAAGAAAGTCATAACGGTTTGGAATGACATGAGGGTGAGCAAATGACTGAATTTTCGTTTTGGGGTGAACTATCCAGTATGTAATATTGACAGCTCACGTTTGAAATGGGTATTGCAGTAGTATCTGCAAACATATGCTATTTTTATGCTTTAGTTCAGTCAAAAAATTACATACAGCACCTTTAAGTTAACCTGGAGCAACTTGTGAACTCCAGTGGTCTTCCTGTTAGAAACCTTAAGCTTTAATAACACCGCCACAGCACTAATGGTTAATAAAGCACAAAGACTAGAGACAGCACTGTGCAAATTACACTGGACCCTAAACTGTCTGTTATTAGCCAAATCAACCCATATTTTCATATCTATAAGTTACCTCAAGAAGAGCAAAACTCAAGGGAAGCTGGTTATTTTTTTTAGGGATTTAGGGCTGATCAATGCCGTGCAAACCAGCCAGGCCAAACCAAACGCGTGCAGACCAGACTTACAGAAAATGGCGGGGACGGAGCCCGGAGGTGATTGGCTGACTTCAGAGGGGGCTTTAACTGAACTGCTATCTAGGCTTTTCCCTATTGAGTGGGAAGGAAAAGGTGGGAAGAGACTGGAAAGATGAGAATGAGAAAGGAGGACATGCAAAGATGGAACATGGCACATTATTTAACCTATTATTGAGGCTGAGAGATTTACATGGAAGGGTGGCAAATCATCCCGCCCACTTCTGTCACTTCAGAGCACGACACTTCCACACAACGAAAAAACCTACATTTACCCGTGTGAATAAAACACACATACGCAGAGTCTTAGCCCACTTCTCTCACATTTCTAGTGTTCCTAAAGTTAAAAATACACTGAAGGTGTCCTGAAACGTGCGTCCCAGAAGAGCAGGATGCCAAAGCGCAAGAATTAAGCCAACACTTCTTACGAACCTTACAAAGAAAGTCAAAAGGCCACAAGAATGTCACAACAATAGCACACGCAAATTACATTTCAGTACAATAAAATGCTTCAGATTTTTCGTACATGGCTTCAAAAACTGATAGATCAAAGTTCAAAGACGAGGCAATGTGTGCAAACCTGTGACTGCAGCAAATACCGTACTTTAAAATTATATGTAAAAATAAATTGAATTTTAATTATATCAATAAAAAATATATATATTTATTTTTAATTAGTTTTTTTTATTACTACTATTGTTTTTATTTTCAAAAAGCAATAAGCCACGTGAGGCTGTGTAACACAGTGATTAATGGGGTTTTAGTTACAACATGAAGCAAAGCAAGTTCCATTACACAATAAACACTACTGTTCAGAAGTTTGGGGTTGGTAAGATTTTTAAAGGGGTCATGAACTGCCTATTTTTATTATTTTGTACTGTTCCCTGAGGTCCAATTATTATGTTATCAAGATTTTTACATCAAAAAACATAATTTAGACGTAATAGGCTATTTTCTGTCCTGTTTTCTTCAATATAAGCTGTTTTTAGACTAACAAGAAAGTTTTGAGTTCTGAAACTTACAGGATGTTTTCACAGTACAATGTCAAAAGATCAAGGAATTTTTGATTTCTCAGTTCTTGACCCATTTAATGTCTTTGAAAGAGGTCTCTTATGCTCACCAAGGCTGCATCTATTTGATCAAAAATGTCAAATTATTTAAAAATTTAAAATAACTATTTTTATATTTTAAAATGTAATTTATTTCTGTGATCAAAGCTGAATTTTCTGCATCATTACTCCAGTCTTCAGTGTCACATGATCCTTCAGAAATCATTCTAATATGCTGATTTGCTGCTCAAGAAACATTTCAGATTTTTATCAATGTTGAAAACAGTTGTGCTGCTTCATATGTTTGTGGAATCCATGATACATTTTCTTTAAGGATTCTTTGGTGAATAGAAAGTTGAAAAGAACAGCATTTATTTGAAATCTTTTGTAACATTATACATTATTTTTCAGTCACTTTTGATCGATTTAATGCAATGAATAAAAATATTAAGTTATTTAAAAAAAAATCGTACTGCCATTAAACTTTTGAACGATACTGTATTTCTGAGTGACACAGGATGTAGAAGAAAAAAAAAATCACTTGATTTTATCCATCAGCAATTGACTGGATTGTGAAAAGTGTCCTTATAGGGCTTGGTGATGTCTTCAGAACTGGAAAGTCCTTGGTAAAATCACCACAGATCATATTGTTTAAAAATGCAACAAAAACAGAATCCGCTCACCTTTGACGTCTTCATCCTCAATGGTGGTGTTGCTGCTGTCTGAAGATTCCTGCAAGACAGACAAAAGCAATCATTGTCCGATCTCACACCTTCACTAACACACACACACACACCAAAAAAAAAATGTATTCAACAAACAGCGACTAACTCCAATAAAGCACGACCAGTACTACCACTGAGACAGATGGGATAATCATCACCACAAATGAAGTCATACATATTCCACTTCAAGTGACTGACACTGCCAACAGTAGTGTAGACAGTCGCGGGCAAAGGTTTAATCTCAGGCTCAGCCACCTGGTGAGGCTATAACACAGCCATCCAATGAAACCCAGTTCCTGTGTTGTGCATCTCCACGTCTCTTTCCCAGATGGCAGCATTGAGAACGCAGCTGCAGCCGCCTGCACCCTCTCCTCTGCATATGCATGTAACCACCCACACACACACAGAGGCATTTAATAGCTCACATTTAGCTTCTGACGTATTACAAATGCAAATGACTGAGCCCCCGTCTGCTTGTATTTCTCTCTACAGGTTCCCGTGGGCGAGTTAAGGCACCTTGAGGGTCTGAGCTGCAGACAAACGGACTGTCAGACTTCAGCCAGCTGTGGCCATGCATATGGGGACGGGCGGCCAGAGAGGGAGAGGAGCATTATGGAGGCAGGATAGGAAACATTTTTGGTAAAAATGAGAGAGCCTGATTGGATGATTTCAAATGGTGGTCTTTAATAAGGCAGAAACGAAAATGAACAGTATGAAATATTTGTTTAAAAATGTAATAAACAGTTTTAATTTCAGTTAGTTTTAGTCATTTTGTTGCATGTTTCTGTCATTTTAAGTAGGATTTTTTCAGTTTTAGTGATTGTTATTTTGGTACATCAAGTCAAACTAAATTAAAATGAGAAGTGTTGCCTTGGCAACTAGCTGAAATATATAGTTTTTTATATTTTATTTTATTTCAGGTAATGTGTATTTTATTTCAAGTAATGAAAATGTTTTTTTTTTTAGTTTCATTTTTAGTTTTAGTAAACTATAATAACTCTTAGTTTAATATAATTATTTTATTTAGCAATTTAAATAGCAAAATAATATTTTTTAATTAATAATGACTCTTAAATCACACTCTTGAAGTCAACATGTAATAATAATAATAATAATAATAATAAAATCTAACTATCTGATGGAATTAAAACAACTTTCCTTTTTGGCAGACTTCATGATCCAATCAACTGACTTGTTGCTAAGCTCCGCCTTACTGACCAATCCTACCTTAGTAACTGTTGCCATGTGCCATTTTCTACATTTACATTTATGCATTTGGCAGATGCTTTTATCCAAAGCAACTTACATTGCATTTAGGATACACATTTTTTATCTTTTTTTTTTTTTTTTTTCAGACAAGCTATGGTTAGTTTCAAACACAATTTAATGAAAATGATCCCAAAATATGTTTGTTTGTTTTTTAATGTTATGGCATAATTTAACAATTTCTTACAAAAAAAAAGTGGCAGATAAAATGCTTTGCAATGTCACACCATTCCAACCCACATTAGAACAATATCCAAACAATTTTTACCACTTTATGAGCACATTTTTCTCACAATCAAGTTAGCAACAGTAACCGAGGGGGGTGGAGCTTAGAGGAGTGTTAATTTTCAGTGCATAAAAGTCCTGGTTTACACTACTGTTCAAACGTTTGGGGTCAGGAAAAAAAAAAAAGTGTCAGTTTCCACAAAAATATCATGCACTGCAACTGTTTTCAAAATTGACAATAATAAGCAAATCAGAATATTAGAATGATTTCTGAAGACTGGAGTAATGATGCTAAAAATCCAGCTTTGCCTCACAGAAATAACTTATATTTTAAAATATATTGAAATAGAAAAGAGTTATTTTAAATTGTAATGATATTTCATAATTGTACTATTTTTACTGTATTTTTTTTACTGTTTTTTTTTACTGCAGCTTTAATGAGCATGAGACTTTTTTCAAAAACATAAATCTTACCAACCCCAAACCTTTGAAAACTAGTGCAATTTTATTCTTGTTGACTAAACTGTTTCACTTTGCAAATATGTCATATTACTGAAGTAAAACGCTCTCATGTTGAAGTTCAACTAATTTCTGCTTAAAAACCATGTGTGTATTGACTAACTAAGGGTCAAAAGAACATTCTGCGTCATTGTTTTACCTGAAACAATTAACACTGAACACTGTACCAAACACCACACACTTACTCGAACACTTTCCCATCCTAATGCGACTACACGCTCACTCACAATCCCAAAACAACATCCTCGCTCGCACCACAGAATCAAGAGACTGGCAGCAGATGACAGAGGCAGAGAGAGGAGGAGAGAAAAGTGGAGGATGAAAGAGAAGAGGATGTGGAGGGAGGTGCAGAAGGATGTACCTTGATCCCATCCACTGGGTTATGGATAACAGTGGTCTGAGGCTCCTAAAGAGAAAGAGAGAGAAGAGGAAGAGGAGGAGACAGCAAGATAGAGAGGAAAAAACAGGAGCAAAATGAGATGGAGGTGAAGAGATGGCAAGAATAAAACAAGTGTTAGTAAAAAAAGACGAGAGATGGAGAGAGAGCAGTCTCAGAGCGAGAGAGAGAGAGAGAGAGAGGAAGAGGAAGTCGATGGAGGTTATTAGTCGCTCTGGTTAAAAGCAGAGGACAACCAAAGGCCAAAGCCCAACATCTGAAGCCAGTCCAAAGATGTGAACGCATCTAATCCCAACTTTTTAAAGAACTTTTGAATACTAAGTGCTTTCATTTAAAAACAAAATGTATAGAAATCACAAAGATATTGTTTCAGGGTAAAATAAGCTTAAGGACTGTGAAATGTGCTAAACAAAATGTGATTATCTCTATCAGAATATCAAAATAGTTCTTACTAACGATGTGTTAACACAACGTGTTTTAACACAATACTTTTTAAGCTCAAGAGAAGTTCTGCCCTTTAAACAATATAAAATATTGAAAACCTGCAGCTGAAGCATCCAAAATGGTCCAAAAATGCAGCTGAACACTTAAGTTGCATTTAAAAATATGTCTGAATATCATTGTATTAGATCAGGCAGGGTTTCCCAAACTGGGATTCATAAGGAAACTTTGTGAGTTTATGAAAAGCTAATCAATTAAATCACAAAAAAATGTAAAATTAAAATAATTCTAAAAATAAAACAATCAAAACATGTACTAAAAAAAGACATAAAATCATCATGTGATTATTAACTGATGATAGAGAACTGTGAACTTTTTAAAGTTTTGTTAAATCATAGAAATATTAACTTAAAATCTCAGGGTAGATATCAACTAAATATTTTAGATCAGCTGACAAATAGTTTGGGAATCCCTGCATTAAGTTACTAAACTAAACTAAACTTCAAAATAAAATAAAATAACAAAATAATACAAAATTTAAACAAAGTAATACAATTTATTTTTCAATCTAATGCAATGACATTGTAAATGTGACTCAAGTGGCCAAATGCTTTTTGGATCACTGTATCTATCATAAAACAATGTAATTGTGAGGTTCTGAATAGTTATTTCAAACAAATTTTAACTAACAATAAGAAATCTGGGTTTTATTAGATGATATTGCACTGGTTTACATCACACTTGATTAATTACAATAACAGAAATAATGAAAATAAATCATGTCTGTACATCAGGTTTTACAGCATTAGATTATATAAAAAGAAGCAAAAATGCACAGAGACGTACACACAAACACATATATTTACTGAAACATTATAACGGTCATAATGTGATTCAAAAATAGTTGAAACACATAGAGCCAACATCTAAGTTTGGTTGGTCTGCCATTGATCCAAACAATGAAAAACACAATGTTCATGCACACACTCAGCACACATCTTTGTGAAAACATAAAGCATCAAAATTCTTCAAATCTGGATTATAAAAACCATCCACCCTAACATTGACATTGTTTCGATGACAAAGATGAAGATGCGCTTGGATTCAAGTCGCTGACAGACACAGCGTCTACAACAGGTGGCCAGAGACGCACCAGACGCTGACACAGACAGACACGTGTGAGACAGGAGAAGAAAGCCAAAGTGACAGACGAGTCAGACGAGAAGATGGAGCGAGAGAGAACAGAGAAGAACAAGGAGGTAAATACCAGAGCAGGAGAAGGGACGTTTCCTTTGGGACTGGTGACTATGCTGTTTTTGGCACTGTTTGACTGCGGCTGTGCAGAACACAAAACAGTGTTAAAGGGTGTCAAGTGGGTGTTTAAGGCAAGAAAAGAGAGAAATAGAGAGAGAGAGCAGGAGGTGATAACGTGTTTGGCAGTGAGAGAGGACTGTGTTTCATCTGAACACACAATAGTTCAAAATTACAAAGAAAAACAAGAAATTTTAAGAAAATTAGGCTTATTGTTGGGAGCAATCAAATTATTTGACAATTATTTTATGACAACTTAGCACAAATCCCCGAAAATTTCTGATTACCATAATGTATCTGGATGTTTTCAGTTTTAATATTTTATGATTTTTTAAATTAATTTATTTATTAATTGAATAATTAATATTATTAAGTAACAGATTCATTCATTATTAAAGGGAACGATAGACTAACAGATAGATAAACAAAATTATTTTTTTTATAATTTATATATTAATTTAATAATAAATATTGTTAAGTAACTGATTCATTAATTATTAATTTTAATAATAGAACAACGGATAGAACAATAGATGGAACGCTAGACCAACAGGATAGATGAAACTTAGTTTATGTTTTTGTACATACCATAATTTTCAAATTGTGATTATCATTAGATTATCATCAAAAATTGTATGTAAAAATTATACATATGATGTAAAAAAAAAATTAATTACCAAGGTGTACAAAAACTGCATTACAGTATTGATATAAATGTGTTTCTTTTTTTAACCAATTTAACTTTTTTTTTTTCGCTCTTTTAAAAATACGTTTTTTGAAATAATTACAATTTATTGCATTGCACTGCTGGAAAATCCAGTTAAAACCAGTGTCTGATAGCTGGTTTTACATGGTTTCTATGTGGTCCAAGCTAGTCTAAATCCAGATGGTTAGGATAAAGTTGACTTGGTAGGCCGAGTTGATAAAGCTGGTTAAAGCTAGAAGATCACCCTGGACCAGCAAAAAACACCTTTTACATCTTAAGATGCTATGTTTTTATCCCAGCAGGCTGAATAAAAGGAAACAAAATAAAAAAAGCAAACAGAAGTAAGCAAACAGTTCAGACAACCCGTGCTTGGTCAATTGTTTTCTTAGAGAAAGTCGCAGTAGGAAAGCACAACTAGAGGAGAGTCCTTATGGATCTACATTGAGTACATTCACACACAACAGCAGACAGACACAAGGAAGCAACAACGAAAAGACATTCTGTACCACAGTCTAAAACAAACAAAACAACAGTCAACACTGACTCGCTACAACCCTACAATAACGTCAATCCAAAAACACTACGACCCTCACCTGTGTCTGAGGAGTCATTTAGTGCCATCTGACCCTTTAAACCAACCGCTTGACATTTGAGCAAGAGAAGAATCAATATCGATCATTACAGAGGAAGAGTAGATTTATTCGACATTGTGCATTAAATGACATAAAAGCCCAACAGGATGAGCAAATGAATGAATGGATAAACAAGAGTGCGATGAGAAAGGGATGGAGGGATAAAGAGATTAGGATTAAACATCATTCTCACCATGTACTGAACGGTGGAGCTGGATTTCCGTTTCTTGGTGGAAAGGGGGTGATGGAGGGATGGAATGAGAGAGTTAAAATACATGTTATGATGAAGGCTGAGATGAACATTAAACACAGAATGGCACAGATGCATGAGAGGCAGGAGGGTTGAGAGAAGGTGCGCGTGTGGGTTTTTGGCAAGAAAGTGAGTTTGTCTGGTGGATAAAAGAGTCTTGATGTGGTTTAATGTACAGAACAGTCCTTAAGTCCTTCTCTTCTCAGATATCTTAATACATTATTGTAAACACACACACACTCACAGAGCTGCTGATGGGATTGAGTCAGTGCAGGTGTTGACAGGACTGTTCCTGTATCTCTACAGTTATGAAATTACTTTCAGAGGAAGAAAAAAGTTTAGGTTTTGTCTAATGTCTAATCAAGCTATATATAGATAGATAGACAGATAGACAGACAGACGGAAAGAACGACAGAACGAATAACCGAATGAATAAACACAGGAAGAACGACAGAACAAACAAACGTTAGATAGAATGACAGACAAAGCGATAGAACAATAGAATGATTGAATGAAAGATCAAGAGATAGATCAATAAATCAACAGATACAATGATAGATAGAACAACAGACAGATAAAATGTTTGGTTGGTTGGTGGGTGGACGGACGGACAGACAGATAGATTAGTTTCATTTCTTTAAATTACAATTCAGTATACTCCTCTTCCTGTCATTCCAATTCTACTTCCTGTCCCTTTATTCATCTGTTGTTTCTTTCCCCCTGAGCTTGTGTTTGTGAGTGTCTACTAGAGTTAAATCACGCTCATCCACGCGTCCCCTCACAATTCCTCCTGCCGTGATGCTCTTCATCGCACTGCAGCACAAAAGGCAGGACAGTGAGAATATTGGAGAGTAGAAAAAAGAGGGAAATGTCAGAATGAAGGAGTGTGGCGAGCCAGTTGCTAAGCAATGAGTGAGGCGCAGTGGAAGCGTCTATTTCTGTCTCCCGGCTCCCTGGGTTCAAACCGCCAGCTATTCCTGGAGTGAGAGCTACATTCTCTCCCGCCGCTGCTCTCGCGAACACTCACACTCTGGATCGGGATGGATATAGTGGATCCGAAGCGAAGCGTGGGTGGAGGAATCATGGAATGATTGGCGACGAGAGACAAAAAAGTGCCTCATTAGTGCGGCTGACAATCAAACGGCCGATGAAAGATCACACCTGCCTGAGTGGCTAATGAGAGTGCCAGAAAAAATTAACGATTCCCACCGCAGGTGCAGTTTTGAGTGAACTTGTGGAGGAGATCCTCTCGGCGGCTAACAAGAAGTGAACTCAGCTGAGGAAGAGAACATAGTCTGACTGAAATGCTGATGTGGGCAGACTCAACTGCAGTCAGATACGGAGAGAAAATACAATATGAATGCATATGGGTCACTACCATAGACTGTATAAAAACATGGACGTAGTGTCCGTGACATCACCCGTAGGTTTCCGAAGAGTGTTTTTAAAGCCTAAAGTAGGCGGAGCTGGCCGTCGCCATTTTGGCAGCGCGTCACTCCCAGATAATCGAAAATGGGCAAAGAGGCGGGAGCTGGTTGCTGAAACCACGCCCACCTAGCTCGACGGTGTTGACAGCAGTGGCAATCCACCTGTCACTCAAGTGGCCACGCCCTTAATTATGCAGAACTTTAAGGCTTAATATAATTTAAACGGATGAGTTATAAAAAAATTCACCCCCCTCACAGTTGTCATGAAGGGTAAAATTAGCTATATAGACCAAAATCATTTTTTGAACCAGGCTGTAAACATGTTTTTTTCTGCTGTAAAGTTGGGCATTTTAACATGGGGAGTCTATGGGATTGACTCCCTTTTGTAGCCAGCCTCTAGCAGCCAGTTGATGAATTACAGTTTAAGTCACTTCCGTGGGTTCACCAGAGAGAGCGGGAGGTTGCCGCTTGGTCACTACACTGTTCAAAACTCTGGGGTCAGTAAGATTTTTTATTTTTTTTTTTTAAGAAATACATCAGCAGAAATGCATTAAACTGATCAAAAGTGACAGTAAATGCATTTATAATGTTACAAAATATTTTTTAGCTATTTTTTATTATTTCAGCTAGTGGCCAACATTTCAAATTTGAATTCAGTTTAAATTGATGTACTAAAATAAATAAAACTGGAAAAACAATTATTAATAAAAAAAGTTATATGTATGTATGCATAGGCCTATATATATATATATATATATATATACAGTGGGTACGGAAAGATATATATATATATATACATACAAACTACTAAAAATTACAAAAACACAAGAAAATTACTAAAATTTTAACTAAAATAAAAACGGAAAACAAAAATGATTCAAAATATTAATAAAAACTATAATAGTATCTCAATCATACTTAAATAACACTGTACTTTTGATTAAATAAACGCAGGTTTGGTGAGTCATAGGAGATGTTTTTCAAAAACATTAAACATCTTACCGGCCCCAAACTTTTGAAAGGTAGTGTATATACCAATATTGGTGTTTTTGTGCAATTCAATACTGGAAGCATATCATATCAGATTTTTTAATCTTTCTATGACGGTACAAAAGCACTAAAACTTCTACTCTACATATAACGTGTTTATTCCTAACATCCAATTTAAAGAGACAGTGCACCTAAAAACAAAAATTGACGGTTAGAAAAAGAAAGAAATCTGAAGAGGCTGTGAAGCGAGATCCTTCTACACTCTCAGAAATAAAGGTACAAAAGCTGTCACTGTGGCGGCATCAGCGCAGGACAGAGTCGCAGGATTTTCCTTGGAGTGCTTTTTAGCGTCGACCTCATAAAAACATGCATGCTAAAAGATTACGTAACGTATGATTAATACTCAGAGTGGAGGGAATTATTCTCTAGATTAGACTCCATATCCAATCCCTAATAGAGAGCAGTCAACAGTTTCATTTCTAATTCTGCGGTGCAACAGAGGTGAAAGCCGACCTTTTTACTCTGTCTGAGAGGATTATATGTATCAGAACAAATGAACCTGCAAGTGCACTCTCTCTAACAGCTCATTACGGGTCGGAGGTCAACGTCTGTGCGCGTTCACCTGATGCCGCGTGACGCACGCCGGGCCGAACCGAGCGCCGGAATGCTCAGAGATAATAATGAGATAAGATGCAGATCAGAAATTAAAGAAAGATCAAGGTTGAGCGCACACGCTTATACTAGGGCTGGGCGGTATGATGCAGTGACGGCAGGAATGGGTCAACTAGTAAAGATTTTGCTAAACTGTGGTGCGATTTTTAAAAAATCTGACGTGTGTAATTGTAGGTTGCAACCAGAGTTTTTGGTGTTCCAAGCTTGAATTTGAAATTTTTTTTCAAAATGCCTTGGCAACTAACTGAAAAAGCTGAAGTACTAAAATTACTAAAACTTAAACTGAAATAAAAAATACACTAGAACTAAACAGAAATATTTTTTAAAGAAAAAGTAATATTGAATTAAAATGAGAAATGAATTAAATAATTATAATTGTAAATTTCTAAAACTAAAACAAAAAAATAAACTAAACGTAACAGAAACATAAAAAACTATTAAATGAAAATTAGATATAAAAAATAAATTAAGTTAGTCAAAGTACTAAAATGTATAAAACTAAAACAAAAAAAGCTAAATATTAATATCTAGAAACACAAAAACAAATATGAATGACAAAAGCACATAAAATTACTAAAATTCAAACTAAAATATAAAAATTATATAAAAAATACAAATAAATAAATACTATGATAGCTTATAAATAAAAATAAATATAAAATCTAATTCAACATTTATAAATGCAATGATAGCCTATAAATTATACTAAAATAACACTGGTTGCAGCATCACAAATAGTCACAGTTGTTCCTATAAAGGTTATTTTACACCATGTATGGCTCATCCAATCATATTTATATGTAATACTGGTTTAAACTGTTTCATAATCTTTTAAAAAAACTCCATTCATTGAGTTGCAAAAAACTAAATTAGATTCCTTGTAAACCATTTTATTCACTGAATAATCCAAAAAGAGGTATTAGTATGTTGTTATATAATACATAAAACATTTTTGGATTGGATTTGGGAAAAAATGGCTATTATTGTGATATACATTGTGACCGTAATATAATATTATTCATATTATGAAATAAGATTACTATACCGCCCACCACCAGCTCACTGTCCAGCTTACTTAGTGAAGAACCAATGAATCTAATCTCACAGAATAGACACAAACACACACTGCTAGAAAGGACAGAACATGGAGACAAACACTGCAAACACACAGATCTGCTTCAGATCAGACACAGAGTGGATGCCAGAACTTTCAACAATTAAAGGACAAGACATGTTCAGGAATCCCTCCTCTATCGGAAACTGTGCTTGGCGAATGTGAACAGAAAGAGAAAAAGGTATGAGAAAGGGAAGAAGAAAAAGGAATTAACGGGGGCTTACCTTGACATCGGCCTTCTTGTTGAGCAGGCTCTTGGCTGCTGTAGACGGGGAGAGAGGAAACGCAAACATCAGCACGCTGGGATGGGAGCAACAGTCAACATTACCGGAGCGCTAATGGTGCTCGGCCAAACATGTCACATAATCGTCCGAGCCAGCCGGGGAAATCCCTCCCGCCCCACATCCAGAGGATTACAGCCGTCTAAAACACTACACGCGGAGTGCATGTCCGCACACGCATCACCACAGGAGCGTGGCACGCTTTAGCATAGGCACGGTGCGGCCCACACTGAAACCTGGTAGAATTAATCACGAAATATAATCAAAACTTCCCGTCCAGGAGTGAGGGGTTAGTGACTGCCATGCACACGCAATGCTGGTGCACATGCAGAAAAGTGCAAACACACACACACACACACAGTTACTTAGCTAAAAAAAGATATAGCACAGACTTCTGTTGTTTTTATATGATGCAAATTAATAGCTAATAAATATCGATAAAACAAGTTCAATTTATACTTGAAGAGCCAAATTGCATTAGATATTAAGATCATTTAGATTTTCCTTAGTTTTTTTTTTAAGCATAAATCAAACAAAATTACATGCTTGAAACAAGATAAAAATGTATATATATGGAAACAGGCATTCATGTATAGTTATTAACGTTAATGTTTAAGGTTTTATTTTTTTTAACCTTAAATCAAGACAAAACTTTTTAAGTTTAAAACTAGTGTAAAACCTAAACCCTAATTCTGTCCTTAAAATAAACTTTCTCCCCCCATTTTTAGAATTAAAAAACATTTACACGATTATTGCGGTTTAAAATAATTGCCTTTTATTTGAAAATATATTTTCAAATATTTTAAAATTATTCCAATGATAAAGATAGCACAGACTTCTGTTATTTTTATATAACGCAAATTCATAACTAGTAAATATCCATAAAACAAATAAATTTACTTAAAAATCAAATTGCATTAGTTAAAGAATTCTGTTTCTTTCCTTTGTTTTTAAGCATAGACCTAGCAAAATTACCTGAGCTTTATGCTCAAAATAAGATAAAAATATATAATACAATATTTACAAGAATGTTTATTTTAATTTAATCTAATGCATCCTTGCTGAAAGAAAGTATGCATTTATTAAAAAAAACAACTGACCCCTTACATTTTATCGGTAGTGTATATTATTCACTTTATTTATAAATAATTTTTGTAACCTCCCAAAGGCAGGTTGTGTCAGATTTAGTTAACTTCTATCCTAAAGTACAGCTAAATAAAGCCACAAACACACGCACACTGCAGTTAAAGCATGATACGTTCAAATATTTGGTTCATGGGGGAGCAAGGACCTGCAAATTTCTTGCCACAAATGAGAATGATGATGTTTGTCAAAGTGAATAAAAACCGTCTAAGACAACTTCTCATCACTAAAATGAAATCAAATTAAATGAAGCCTGCAAATCCTATATGAACTTTAAATCTTCTCTGCCATGACAACACAGAAAGAAATATTCTTAGCGTTTCTACGGTGCTAAAGTCCCGACTTTATTAATCCGTGCAGATAAGGGGAAGGTGTTGTGTGGAGGCAGGGTTGAGAAAGAGAGAAAAAGAGAGAGAATCTTACCTTGACACAAATGTTAGAGGCAGAGAAGAATGGAGAGAAGGAGAGATTAAGAAAGAATAGATTAAGAGAGAGAGATCAGCACGGGTTCATCTGGAGTGTGTTTGTCTGGACGAGGGCAGGGGGTTCAAATGTGTGTCTCTTAACTGATGTATAACAAAGGTTTATATTCCCTCTTTGGTTTTATTTTCAAATCGTCATCTTGTGCCATTTTCAAGCCCTTTCCTCCATGACACAATTGTAGTGACCTCGAGGTGGCAACAAACCTGATTCACCTAAAACACCTGAGACACACACAAAAACACTGCAAAGATGTGGAGGAGAAATGCAGAGACGGAAATCTGTGGGGGGGGGGATGGGGGAGAGATTCTACAAAACAGATCAAAATAAAAAATGCTGACCGCTAGGAATTAATTTAAAATTGTGAAGCAGTGCACTATGGGTAAACCAGGTCACAAGTGTTACAGATGCATTGCTGTCCAACCAAACTAAATTCAAAACGTGCAACTGTGTTATAATGATTATCAAACAAAATCTCACACAAGTATAAATAGACTAGACTAGTCTTGGACTGAAATGAAAGTGCCTCACTTAAGGGACATTGGAGGCTATATTTATTGCAATGTCCATTGCTCGTATTTGAAGCATGCTGTTGATTTTACTTCCAAAAAAGTTTACCCTCAATGTGAATAAATGGTTGCAAAATGTGGTTACAGAAATATAAAGGTATAGTTCACCCAAAAATGAATATTCTGTCATCATTTACTCACACTTATGTTGTTCCAAACCTGTATGCATTTCTTTGTTCTGTACAACACAAAAGACGATATTTTGAAGAATGTTGGTAACTGGTTTCAACCCAAAACAGTTTCAGGTCCCATTGACTTTCATTGTATGGACAAAAAATACTATGGAAGTCAATTGGACCTGAAACTGTTTGACTTCCAGTGAATGGACAAAAAAATACTACGGAAGTCCCTGGTCATTCAGATTTTTTGTATCTAAGGTTGAGAAGTGCAATGCGGGTATACGGAGTACCATGGAACTGTAAACTGGACTCTCATCCTCTGTTGGGACTTTGTGAAACTCTTCCAGGCACATGGAGCAGTGTCATATATTTATATATTTATTTAAAAAAAAATAAAAATAAAAAAATAATACGGAAGTCAATGGGACCCAAAACCGTTTGGTTACATACATCTTTTATGTTCCACAGAAGAAAGAGTCACACAGTTTTGGAACAACATGGGAGTGAGTAAAGGATGACAGAATTTCATTTTTGAATGGACTACCTAGAAAATAATCTGTGGAAATCAACAAGAGTCTACAGACATTAAATATGCTAATAATATTCCTTTAATCGTCACTGAAAACCTGCTGCATGGATGCTGGAATCAGCCAAGAGTAAAAGTGCCAGATCACTGCAAACAATCCTGGAATTTAGTGCTGAAAGGACATTGAACCCCCTTTCCTGAACACACAGATTTAAAACACATGCACTCGTATCGGATCACATCAGGCTTCTCCTGCATCAGGAGACATGCGTGTGCTCTCGTGCAATGTTCAGTCATCAGGAGGCAGGCAAGAGAAAGAGAGAGAAACCTACAATCAAGAGATCTGACACACAAAAGAAACCCAGGGGGAGAAGAAAGAGACAGAACACTGAAGGATGGATGGATGGATGGAGCAAGCGGAGATGTAGAGGAGAGAGAAAGTGAGTGCAAATAGAAAGAAGAAGAAGAGCTAGAAGGAGAGAGAGAGAGAGAGAGAGAGAGAGAGAATAAAGGGACCCTGTTGGAAAATCCAACTAAAAGCAGCTGCTGATATCGGCACTTTGAATCTTTTGGGTCGTCTGCTACGCTATTTATGTTCAGGAAGCATCGATTTTAGATTTACCTGCACATAAACATCACATTACAACAAAATGAACTATCTAAATCTGCAGTCACACTAGACTTTGTGCTCCATTCACTTCTATTCATATGCACGTGAGACCAGAAACTATGAAAGTTCAGCTTAAATAACACTAGACCTGCAGATAATCAACATAGAGAGACTATATTGGCCTAAGCTTGACATTAAATAACATCTGCTTGTCTATATGTTTGGTGGGGCCTGGTTTTGATCTGGTAGATGATTATGGTCAAGCTGGTTAGAATTGGAAACCGCTTTAGACTGGCAACATGCCAGTGACCACAATCGCAAACCCCCAGCTTGAGTGACTTAAACTGATATGACCTGTTTTTTCCAGCAGGGGAGAGATGATTTTGTGGGGTGTTTTCACACTGATCATGATTTGCAGCAACAAAATGACAAGAAGTCATTCATTTTCATTCAAATCTGCCGATTTCAGTAGAAACTACCTGCGATGTGATCTGGCCATGTTTAGTGATGAAAAAAATATTTTTACTTAATGCAAATAAGAGTAGCAACTACCAATAGAAGTGAGTAATTCCATCATTTATGATACAGTAATACTGTGAAATACTTTTTACAATTTAAAATAACTGGTTTCTGTTTGAATATATTGTAAAATGTAATTTATTTCTGTGATGCAAAGCTGAATTTTCAGCATCATTACTCCAGTCTTCAGTGTCACATGATCCTTCAGAAATCATTCTAATATGCTGATTTGTTGCTCAAGAAACATTTCATATTATAAACAACGTTGAAAACAGTTGTGCTGCTTCATATTTTTGTGGAAACCGTGATACATTTCTTTTCCAGGGTTCTTTGATGAATATTAAGTTCAAAAGAACAGCATTTATCTGAAAGAAATATTTTGTAACATTATAAATGTATTTACTTTTGATCAATTTAATGCATCCTAGATGAATAAAACGATTAAAATATTATTAAGAATATGGTAGCATATATCCAAGGTATATATTTTATCAATTGACCCGTTCCCTAGAAATTGAACTCATGCACAGCTAATCTAATACAAAGTGTCAAAAAACTGTGCATTTTAAATCAGTTTGTTTCATGCATTAATTAATTATTGATTTGATGCATTATGCATTGCTGCAATTACAACACTTTCCTATCCAGAATTCAAATTTTCAGCTGCAAGAAAACCAATCTGATCCCTTTATGATCAGATATTAACAAACTATGGCTGGTTACACAGCCCAAGGCAGTACGAACGACTCTACAATCAACAATACAGCTACACAAGGTGACCTGCAGCGATGCATATCACAGCCAGTGTGAACGGGGCTTTATGAAAAAATAGAGAGAGATGGAGAGGAAAAAGAGAGCTAGAAAAAAAGAAGAAAGAGAGATCTAACGGCCATTCCCAAAGTCAGCCAGCGGCGTCTGCAGTGCTGAACACGAGACCGCTGTAACCGTGTCATGCCCCAAGCTCCATGCTGAATATGAATCACGAGAAGGAGAACATGAAGCAGAGAGGATGGATGGATGGATGAGAGGTGAGGGGACGAGGGCTACCTTGTTCCACCAGACTGGTGGTGGTACCGGCTGCAGCGGCGGCCGCAGAGACGGAGGCGGGTGCCGTGGTCTGCCTGCCCACTGCCAGACACACACAGACACACATATGCCCATCGTGCCATAGACTACTGGTTCTCAACTGGTTTTGAGAAACAGTATCAAAATTGTTTAGTGCACAAAAATGTCCTGAAAGCATCTATGGCCTATTTCATGAAGCCGGTTTCACACCGTGTCCTAACCAGATACGACATTACACCGCGATTCACGATAAAAGGCATCTTTTCCATGTTAATCAGAGTTTTTGTCCTAACCAGCCGCTGGAACAACAGCATACAAACTATGACAAGGATTATCTCAGTTACTGATTATGTGCTTTATTTAATATTAAAAGTGTGATATTGAATATCATTTTGCATGATCTTTAAAGCCATACTAGAAGCAACAATGCTAATTTAGATCTTGACAATAAATTAAAGAACATTAAACCTGTGAACTCAATTTAAATAAACAAGCAAAGACTGTATCAGTCACTCAGTATGTATTTTTAATAATGCTAAAACGGTAATATTTATTAATTAGTTTATGTATCCATTTCATCGTGAGTGCAGTGCACTTGCAGAGAGACTCCGCCACTTGATTTCTCGATGCATCGATTACAAATCCTGCTGATGCATATGAATCAGATTGAAACATGGATGTTTTTATCCAAAGATTCATATTTGTTATATTTATTTTATATTATATCCTTAATGCATTACACATAAGCAATTATATTTCAACATTCAACTTTTAATTTAAATAAATATAAATACGTGAAAAATTGAAGGGGGTCTGAATACTTTCCGTACCCACTGTACATATAAATACAGGTTTTAGAATATATATACAATTTTACTTGTTTTCTTTTAAGCTCTTTGTGAACCTATATAAATGGTTACTTAAATTCAGTTGATTCACCTGCATTAATATAGTCAGATATTTTCTTTCAGCTGCCTTCTCATAGTTTTTGGCAGCTGTGATGTTTTTCCCTGCCTTCTAAATGTGTTTAAATTTATTATATTTTTCAATGATCTCTTTCATTCTTTAGCAGGGAAATGAATTGTGCTGACTCTCTCATGAGAAATGAATAAAACTGAGGCTCTCCACATTTCGTGTGATTGGCTGTCCGCCGCCGATGTCACACTTTCAGGTGCACAAGCTCTAGAGTTAATCATGAACTCTAAATTAACCCGAGTTGCCAAAGAATGTTTTTGGTGAACCTGCTAAACTAAACTGGGTTGGATTTGGTTGTTTTTGTCAACTCTAAACGTACTCTGAAACTCAGAGCAGGTGATACGCAACCTGTTCATGTTGACTAATTTGTCAACCTGTCTAATTTTAACTTCTATCAAGTGACATGAATTTACACCAAAATACCGCAAACACACGGCCTTTTACATTAGATTCAATTTTAGGTTTCGGCCCCACCAGTTGAGAACCACTGCTGTAGACCTTGAGAGAGAAACCAAAGGATAAAGCAGTCTGTTAGCGTGGAGAGAGTTAGCCGGAAACACAAGCCGCTGTCTGCAACCAGAGAGAGATTTTGAGAGTCCATTACAGTAGGTGGCGTAATCATATAATAAGGTTTCAGCTGTCACTCTGGAATAAAGAAAAGGCTAATTTTCTTGTCAAGCTCTCCTCGGGGAGCCACTCTCTCCTATCAGCGGGGAACGTGCCGCTTTCGCCAGCACCAATCTACGCTACGGCAAAACAGAGCAAAGCATTTATTTGGGGGTTGGAGTTTTGACGTTGTGAGAAGGCAGTAGAAATACAGAGGGGAAAAAGTGATCGAATAGGTGACAAAGAGGACAAACAGAAAAAAAGCTCTCATTAGACATTAAAGGGGCTATATCGTAGAATACATGAATTTACTTGTTCTTCTGAAAAAAAATAAATAAAATATTGTCAATCTGAAAAAACATTCACCCACATTTACTCTATTCAAACAAACATACAGCACAAACAATATACTCAGATTCACAAACAAATGGCTCATTGAGTTATTGGTTTGAATCAGTCTAACGAGTTGTATTCATCAGAGCGGTTACCAAAATAACACAGGAGTATCTTACTAAATGGATGTTTATATAATGTGTAGTTAAAGATACATGCTAACAAAACAGTTCAAAACTGTATTTTAATCTAACAAAAAATAGGTACCAAGGAATATTTGTTGACTATAACTGCCTTAATAACAGGACTTGGCAATTTCATAGTAGTGTTACGTCCCTTTTGTTCTACTTCTGTGTTTTCTTTTGTTTGGGAAGGGTTTGTGTGTGTCTTCTGTCCAGGAAGAAGCTGATTGGTGCCTGCAGTCTAATTGGTGCCACGCCCTGCCTGATCAGCTGACTCCTTGCTGCCTATAAGAGACTCCGTCATCACTTCCTGCTTCAGCTTTTGTGCTCTCTTGTTGTGTTTGCTCTGCCTTGACTCTGCTAGTTAGTTACATGTGTTCGTAAGACTGAGAATTTCTGTGTGTGTTCAATCGAGTGTTCGCTGGTGAGAGATTGTTTGTTGTTTGTTAGTTTGCTTTGCCCATTTATTCTTACTACTGACTTCCGCCTGTTTTTTTACTATGATTCTGGATTGCCCTTGTTCGGATCTGTTCGCTTATCATTGTAAATAATTGTATATAATAGAATTCTGGGGAGGTAGGGAGACCGACGCCATTTTTGTTGGAACCTTGTTTGTTGATTGTTTTTGGATAGGAAGTTAGGGAAGTAATTGTATTTTATTTTTATTTTATTTTGTGAACTAGGGAATTTAGAGGTTTGTATATTAGTTGTTTTCTGTTTGTTATTTTGGCCTTGTCGGCTCCTGAAGCTAAAATTCCCCCTCTTGTACTGTAAAATCATTGTTTAATTAAAATACTGTTCATTCGTTTTCCAAAACTCCTCCGTGTCTTCATACTCCTTCATGTTGCGCCTTCACCCTAGACGGGGCGTAACAGTAGAAAACAAAAAATTAAATAAAATAAAATCTTTATAATATATTTCTATATTTATTTTTATTTTATATAAATAAATAAAAATATATTTTGTGTATTATAATATAAAATACAAATATAAAAATTATAGAAAATATCTAAAAATATGAAAGGATGTAAATAAATATCTAAAAATAATGTAATTTAAATAATTTCTATTTAAAAAGGCAATCCAAATTTTGTATTTATTTTTTTTTAATCATAGTCAATTTCTTTACTAGATGTTTTCTACCATGAAATAGCAAAGGCGGACAAGTGAAGTGTGTCCTTTTTTGATAATTAACATTTTTTCCCCCTATCCAAACACGCCTTAAAGGACACTTTCAAAATTACCTAAATAAATACATATAAATTATTACATTAAGAAATTTTAAATGTCAATGCCTGTTCTTTAACTTTGATGGGGCATTGTTGAAAAGGGTATTAAATAGTCATGAAAAATTTAATTACCGTTTAAGGTACAATAAATCTTGTTTAAATTCTAACAGAACTTCAAAAGGAAAAAAGAAAATGTCCCTTTTAAAAAAAGAGGCCGAATAAAGAAGAAGGGAATGACATATGAGGGCAAGTGTGTGGAGTGACGCTCGGACTCCCACGCCTCCTCTACCACTGAGTCACCCTGCGGGATGAGGTAATTACAGTAATGAGAGGCTGACGAGCCACGGATGGAGAGAGCAAGAAAGAGAGAGAGAGCATCTAAAACGCTCCTCAAACAGGAACACTGTTGCTTCCGCCCACCAGCCTGCTGTTGAAGTGCGAGCGAGTGAGAGCATGTGTGTGTGTGTGTGTGTGTTGGGATGTGAGAGAGCAGATGCTTGAGAAAAAGAGAGAGCGAGAGAGCATCTAAAACGCTCCTCAAACAGGAACACTGTTGCTTCCGCCCACCAGCCTGCTGTTGAAGTGCGAGCGAGTGAGAGCATGTGTGTGTGTGTGTGTGTGTGTTGGGATGTGAGAGAGCAGATGCTTCATTACAGCAGAAATAAATCATGTTATTATAAACGCCAGTTCTCACATGTGGTGTTTGGCACAGTCGCAAACATCCAGAATTCTCTTTCTCTCCAAACAAGCCGTAAGCGGCCCGCTGCTCACAAACATCACGCACTTCCTATAGAACCGCTCGTGTCTGAATCAATCTGTCAGGACACTTTGAACCGACTTTGAACGTCCAGCTGCTCTTGAAATCGGATAAGAAAATAACATATGGTTCCCTTAGCTGTGAGATTTCTTGTCTGATGCTTCAAAGCATGAAGCAGGATTTATTAATAGCATGAATATTTAACTTTGAGATCACTTAAAGTGATAGTTCACCCAAAAATGACAACCCTGTCACCATTTGCTGAGCCTCATGTTGTTCCAAACCGTATGATTTTCTTTCCCATCATCAAACACAAAAGATGTCAGGCAGAATGTTGATGCTGCTCTTTTTTACAAAAGTGAATGGTGACCATCTGTCAAGGTCCAATAACAATACAATAAAAGCACCATAACAGCAGTTCATTTGACTTGTGCACTATATTCCAAGTCTTTTGAATCCATATAATAGCTTGAGTTAGGAAAAGCTTTTACTCTCACATAAAGCTATTGTTTGGCGTCAAGATTTGTATGCATTAAGTTTTGTAATCAGTCACCATTCACTTGCATTTTATGGAAATTGCATCATTATATGGAAGAAAAAGAACTATACTGGTTTGGTATGACATGAAGGTGAGCAAATTATCAAAATCGTCATTTTTGGGTGAACTCTGAGACAGTGTTGTTAACTAAAACTATTAAAAATTGTTTTCAGTAATTGAAATAAAGTTGAAAAAAAAAACTTAAATATTAAACAAAAAATCTTAAACTTAAACAACTTGAAAATGAAAATAATAAATGCCTTGTCAAATAACTAAAATTAAAAAAAGCTTAAATATAACAACTGAAATAAAAATAGAAATACAAAAAAAAAAATTTTTTTTAATTAAACTGACAAAAGCACAAAATTACTACATTGTAAACTAAAATTAAAAAGTACTAAAATATAAACTAAAATGTAAAATTAAAACGGAAAATATAAAAGTAAATGCTAATTCAAAATATGAATACTTTAATAGTATATAAATAATACTAAATTATCACTGTTAAGAGTTTGTGTTGATGCTTTTAGAATACAAGTCTGATTCATTTAATGATTCGTGGTTTTGATTACTCTACTCAAGCAGTCAAATAGTTCAGCATATCTTCGATTTGTCTTTCAAGATATGCAAAGAGTTTGATGTGAACTTACCAGAGAAATTGCGCGACACCAGCATGGTGGTCAATATCGCACCCTATATGTAAGAAAAAGATTGGAACGTGAACAGAGGCATCGAGCGGTGGGTTTCAGACAGATACATATACAGATGAAATGACTCCAGTTGCAGGCATAATGACTTTTAAAAGAGACAGCAGCAGACCTTGAGTTTCCTTCTTGCGTTGAACTTCTTCAGGCACTCGACTGTTTCCTGTCTGTGCATCATGGACGCCACAGTGGAACGTTGCTGCAGGAAAGAGAGGAATCAAATTATTGATTAAAATTATAAGTGTTGTTTTACATATAGTCTTATATGTCAATATGAAACTAAAACTGATCCTATTTACTTTTTTTACTTATTGTGAACAGGTATATTTAAAAGAAAGGGGGGACTAATGAAGCCCCGCCACGTTTTATATTGTGAACATTTTGTTTTATCACGAAACATATTATCTCAGAAGTAATATGGGTCACAACGTCCATTCATTTTGACTTTAAAGGGGTGCTATTATGCTTTTTCACTTTTTCAACTTTAGTTAGTCTGTAATGTTGCTGTTTGAGCATAAAAAAAAGATCTGTTACAAAAGTTACAAAGCTCAAAGTCCACTTCAAAAGGACACACACTGGCCCAGCTAACCAATCACAGCACACACTGGCCCAGCTAACCAATCACAGCACATTTCGTATTTCAGAAGGCGGGCCTTCATTTGAGACAGGAACTATTTGAGCGTTCATGCCAGACTGGGGAGAGAGGTGTTGTAATAATATAAAATATGTGAAAAATAATGTGTTTTTCGAACAACCTAGTATGAGAGCCTGTTCCAGTACACCCCCAAAACAAAATCAAGACTTTGTAAAAGAGCATAATAGGACCCCTTTAAGTGTATGTGATCTGGTGTATGTTGGTATTTTGGGCTGGTCGGTGGCTGGTAATACTCACGCAGACCCACGGGTGTTTAAGAGCCTCCTGGGCCATGATTCTCTTGGCTGGATTGATGGTCAGCATCTGATTGATGAGGTTTTTGGCCTCAGGGGTGACTGTGTCCCACTCTGGCGAGGGGAACTACAGGAAACATGGGAACACAACCGGTTATATTTTGACTCAAGTTGTACTGTATGAGTGAAATCACAAGGGGACTCACGTCATAAGCCCCGGCTTTGATCTGCTGGTAGAGTTTGTGCTGGTCTTCATCCCAAAACGGAGGATATCCCACCAGCAGAATATACAGGATGACTCCTGCAATCACATTATAGACGTCTCACTTCTAACAGATACCATGCCGTTCTTTGTGTACTCACAATTCTTCAGCTACTAAAGCAGACATTTAGGCACGCCTAAAACACCCCTAAATGTAATAATAAATACACATATAAATTCTATAAAGAAACATATGCATACATATTACATACAAATATAAACACAAACACAAAATTATATTATATAAAAAATATAAACTTAAATAACCAATGTTATCAAAACAGCTACACTTTTAACGTCTAAGTTGATTTCTTTATATAATTTATTGAATATAATTTCCACAATTTATAATTCATGAAATAATATAAAGATATAAATACTAGTATAAAGATATAAATTATAGTATAAAAATACTATAAATGTATTAAAAATTTAAATTGATTAATTATATTGAGAAATAATGAACAGATTCAAATGAATGATTCATTCTTTAAACCAGTCCTTTGTTATAACTCTTTCTTTATCATTTGTTTGGAGACTAAAACTGCCAGGTGGGTTCAAGATTGTTGCTAAAAGTCACGGGGCCTGGTGATAAACAGTTTAAGGTAACACTTTATTTTAACATGTGTAACAAGGACACTTTAAGGTGTCCTTGTTACACATGTTACATGTACTAACTAGTATAATAACAATAAATTATGCATAATTACATGCAAGTAACCCGAAATCGCATCATATGACCCCTTTAAATGTATAATTACACTGTAACAAGGACACCTTAAAATAAAGTGTAACCCAGTTTAAATTAACTAAACATTTATTTTGTCACAACAAACGTAAAATGGCGAACAATTTTGAGAGTTGCATTTTGAGAATGACTCATATGAATCCATGAACTGGTTCACTGATATACAAAACAATCCTAATGAACCACTTAGTCGAAATGAATCAGAATTGCCAACCCCAGACAAAAAAAAACACCATCCCACGTACTGATCTGCAAAGTAATTAAACCGCTCGACTAGCGATACTCTAGAGAAAGTGGATGTGAAACACGACGGTGGCGGCTGAAGCGGTGAAAGCGCTGTTAGGCAACAGCCTCTTGACAACACCTGCCAGAGAAGAGCTCTTCACATCTGAGAGCTGATGTGTCTGAATATGTGCAGGCCATCGAGAGAGAAAGAAGATAGAAATAGATGCAAAGAACTCTCTCGGGAGGGAGTGTGTGACTCACCACATGCCCAAATGTCCACAGGTTTCCCATAAGCCTCCTTTCGTAGCACTTCTGGGGAAAGGTAACCTGGCGTTCCAGCGAACCCTGCATGTGAACGCAAAAATACACATCTAAAAATGCAACATCCAGGCTCTTTCCAACACATCAGTGTTTTTATGCCGGAGAAAACCATTTGGATGCCAGAAGTTAAACAAATAATGCAAAACAGTTGGATTTTTTTCTTTGGGAGAGTTTGAAGTGACCACGTACCAAACCAGGCCTGCTGGTCCCCCTGCACTTCAATGGCCAGGCCAAAGTCGGCCAGCTTGACGGCGGCGTTCTTGCATTTACTGGCCAAGAGCAGGTTCTCTGGCTGAAGGGGAGATCAGGGGTGCACTCATATTACTGCTGAACCCAAATCTGATACATGTCACCTTTTAACACTTAACACATAACATACAACCACAGCTGCGCAAGAGATACAGCATACAAACAGAATCAGCTCCCAAAATATAAGCTGTGCTGGGCAGCGCCATGTTCTGTCACCGGTAGAGTTTGCTAGAAGCACATTGTCAGTTTGATTTCAACTCAAAATCATGTCTAATTGGCAAATTTCCAGTGACGTACTACTGCTTTCCATTTAAAATGTCTCCTAACAACCAAAATACAGATGATAAATGATGCTACGCCATTTCACAACCAGGTAGCTGGGACCAGTCTTGTTTTAGTATTATTTATTATAGTTTTTATTAATATTTTATTTATTTATTTATCATTTTAATTTTGGTTAAATTTGGTAATTTTGTTATGTGCTTTTGACATTTTTATTACTATTATTATTATATATATATATATTTTAAATATTACAATTTAATATTTCAGCTATTAGTTTTAGTTCAGTTTTGGTTGTTATCTATTTCCAGTTAGTAATTTTAGTGCTTCAACTAAATGAAAATTAGAAAATGTTTTGTTTTGTTTGTTTTTTTAAATCTATTATTTATATTTTATTATATTTCAGTTGTATTTCAATCAACAAAAATGTTCTAATAGTTTTACTTTTAGTTATAGTTAACGATAACCCTGGGTGGGACCCACTAGGGAGCCTCAGCACGCTTTAAAGTGGGCAGCAAAATGGCTTAAAATAATTTAAAACAAGAAAAAAAAACATCTTTGAAATGAACTAAAACAGATAAAATCAGGATGAAAACTGATGTCATATTTATTATTTTAATTTGTTCCTTCAACGACTACCATTTTAATGTAATTTTTAAAGAACCAGGGCTCCCATGGTCTTGAAATTCCTGGAAATATGAGGATATTAAAAAAGTGATTTCTAGACCTGGAAAAGTCTTGGAAATATATCAAATCTTAAAGGGTTAGTTCACCCCAAAATGAAAATTCTGTCATTAATTACTCACACTCATGTCGTTCCAAACCCAGTTTTGCGAAGCTACGAGAATACTTTTTGAGCGCAAAGAAAACAAAAATAACAATTTATTTAACAATTCTTCTCTCCCGAGTTACGTCTTCCGCCATTTTGGAGAGTACCCAAGAGCGTAATCGACGTAATTAGCGTTGTTTACATTCGGGGGAGAAAGCGCGCGCATTAGTGATGCGCGGATGGCGGTTATATCCGCGGGCGCTGCGGATAATCCGCGGATCGGGTGGGTCGGGTATTTTTGAGCACAAAGGAAACAAGAATAACATAATTTATTCAACAATTCTTCTCTCCCGAGTTACGTCTTCCGCCATTTTGGAGAGTACCCAAGAGCGTAATCGACGTAATTAGCGTTGTTTACATTCGGGGGAGAAAGCGCGCGCATTAGTGATGCGCGGATGGCGGTTATATCCGCGGGCGCTGCGGATAATCCGCGGATCGGGTGGGTCGGGTAATAAAAAAATGCATTCTGATTATTTGCGGGTGGGTCGCGGGTGGATAAAATAAATCATTAACGATGCAAGCATTAACTACATTTTTCTAAATTATGAACGTGTTTTAAATAGCATTTCTGGACCTGGGAACATTTCAGTTGCATTGCTGTCTATGCAGGGTCTGAGAGCTCTCACATTTCATCAAAAATATTTTGATTTGTTTTCCGAAGATGAACGAAGGTCTTACGGGTTTGGAACGACATGAGGGTGAGTAATTAATGACAGAATTTTCATTTTTGGGTGAACTATCCCTTTAAGAAATCATGGAAATTTGGAATATAAATATTTAAATATAGTTATGTCAAGACATAAAATAATTTTTCATGTAAAAACTGCTGAGAAATCATACGAGTAAAAATTATATTAAAATTAAACATATCCTGTAATTACAAACAACTGGAAAAGTCATTTTAAGTGGAAGATTTTAATTTCACAATTTAAAAAATAAATAACTCTCCTAGATTGTGTAAATAAAAAAAGTAAAAAACAAGTTCGAAACAAGTAGCTTTGTAATTACAGCAGAATAACCAGAAATATCTTCACCTATAAACGGGGCCTTTGAATACTTTTTGGACAATGGGAAGCCTTGGAGCCAAAAAGGTTGAGAACCACTGATTTTACACACCTGAGTGTGAAACATTTGTTAAATTAGCTCTAGGTAACGTTACATTAGCTTGCTATTGACTTAAAGTTAATTAATACAGGATGTAGTAGTGTTATGCAGAGTAGTGTTATTCATCCTGAAAAGCATCTTTAAAGTTGTTCTTTCCTGTCATTCTATCCCAGTGTTCCTTACAGCACCTTCCTCTGAGAGCGGACTGGATTATCTTTAGCTTAACACTGTGGATTTGATTGAGGACGCGCTCTCAGTTATCCCACTGATGTTTGATAAAGATTTCTGGGAAATTCGCTTCGTTTTTGTCTTTCAAGTCAACATGAAACAGCATTCACACAACATAATTTACCACCACAGATATTTACACAGAACACTGATAACATTAACAACGGACACTAGGGCTGATTTTGATTTCATGTTGATAAAAAAAAAGCAAAAAACAAATATGCACATACAAAAACATTGAAAAATCTGGGGTCATTAAGATTTTTTTTTCTTTTTTATTCAGCAAGCATGCATTAAATTGACCAGAAGTGACCGAAAAAAACTTTGTTATAAAAGATTTCAAATAAATGCTGCTTTTTTTTTTTTACTTTATATTCATCAAAGAATCCTGAAAAACTTTATCATGGTTTCCACAAAAATATGCAGCAGCAAATAAGCATATTAGTATTATGGTGCGTTCAAGTCATGTCGGATAGATCGTATTTACGAGTTGAACGCACATGAACGCCACCACAAAGTCGTTATTACGAGTGGGAAACTCGAAATTTTCTTTAAGCCCCGAGTTTTCGAGTTGGATGGCGGAATCGATGGATGCAACGTCTGTAGTTGACGGTAAATTTGTGTTTAAATTGATAGTTTAGTTGTCCTATAAACTTAAATTGGTCATGTTCTTGTTACGCAGCTGAAATCCAAGTAAAAAATGCAGACCCTGTTTTATTTTCTTGTAATTTATTAAAAGAAGGTACACCGCCATCTTGTGCCGACTAAACTGACTTGAACACACCTGACGTCGTAATTACGACTTGTCAACTCGTAAGTACGAACGTCCCAGGAGGACTTGAACGCAGCATTATTTCTGAAGGATCATGTGACACTGAAGACTGGAGTAATGATGCTGAAAATTCAGTTTTGATCACAAGAATAAATTACATTTCAAAATATACTCCGACTCGAACAGAAAACAGTTATGTGAAATTGTGAATACAGAATTTTTTATCAAATAAATGCAGCCTTGCTAAACATAAAAAGTCTTTCAAAAACATTAAAAAAATCTTATAGACCCCAAACTTTTGAACCTGCATAAATATTTACATTAACCAAAGGTATCAAGGAATCCAATTTTGATTTTATTTTCTCACGTAACCTACTGTCACTCGTTTAGACATATGGGTTAATCATACATTATCCCACTTAACACGCACACTCACACTTCCACACAGCGTTCAGCGTGAGTGTGAGAGTGTGTGTGTTTGTGTGTGTGCTGTTAAGTAGGTTATGTTCCCTCTGCTCTGGTGAAAGCTGATCCAGGTGGGAAATTGGGTCCAGAGGAGCAAAGAATCATGGGAAGCTTATTCAGTCTCAATCTCTGATCTCTTTCTTCTTGTCGTCCTCACTCGCGCTACAGATGCCGCTCTGAAAAGAGACGAACGGTGTCTGTGTTCTGACGCTCAGCCGCCGTTGCCATCTGCTGGAGCTATTCGTGGAGCTCAGATGGCATTTCGACGTTTCGGGCTCATGATTTGAAAAGTGTTCTGATTGAGAATCCGTAGGATGGTGTGAAATGCTCAATGACCTTGAGCCGCATCCAGGGGAAACGACGCTGAAAACGCATCCACACTGAGATTTGCATACCCTGATTCTTTAAAATATAAAGAGCGACCTCTGAACTGAAGCAGGATTAGAAAAAGCAGCAACATGAAATCAAAACTGACCCTATGTGATGTTCCTCATCATATTGTAACGATTTATTGGCAAGTTATTCCATTCTAGTTCAGAATCAACCTGTGTGAGAAGTCTTCAAACAAATAACATAACATATCACTTGACATAAAATCAACAATAAAAATAAATCTGAAATAACTGCACAATTTAAGAGTTTTATGCCAGACATAGACGTCCATGCACGCAAAACGTCATGCCAAATCGGATCGCGAGTATTAAAGAGTCAGTTCACACAAAAATGAAAATTCTGACATCATTTACTCACACTCAGGTTGTGCATCCTGTATGAGTTTTTTTAAGAAAATATGTTTTAAAGAATGTAGATAACCAAACAGATGTTGGTCCCCATTGACTTCCATTATATGGAGAAAAAAAAACTACTATGGAAGTCAATGGATACCAGAAACTGAGTTGGTTACCAACATTCTTCAAAACATCTCTTCTTGTGTTCAGCAGAAGAAAGAAATCCATACAGGTTTTGAATGACATGAGGGTGTGTAGATGACAGAATTTTCATTTTTGGTTGGACTATCCCTTTAAGTCATTCCATTAATCATCTCACCATCCGAATCATAATTGCACATCGCACATCACACATGGCATATTTGTACATAAAAGCATGCACAACACACACAGATGAACAAATCACCTGTCACTCACCTTGAGATCTCGGTGCACCACGCCCATTTGATGGCAGTGAAGCACCGCCTCCAGGATCTGCTGGATGCAGTGACTGCATGCAAACACCAGGGGGCGTATGTTAGTCTGAGCAATGCCGTTCTCTCATGCACAGGCACAGGCAGGAAATGCAGGGCGATTACAGGGATAATATAACAGTACATCTTCCTCCTGAATTAATGTTAAAGACTGATGCCAAGCATAATAAAATATTTTAAATGACTCGCTCTTCCAAAAAAAATCTGTCTAGTAAATTTTCATAAAAGTGTGGCAAAGAGTTTTATCTATATAATGAATCTCCCTACATCATGTCCCCATCAAATTTCCCCCCCCCCCCCACAAATATGCAAAAAATTAAAAAAAACAGGAAGGGGGCAAAAACCTTTTCACAGCACTGTATATACAAATATATGCATTTTTGTGACATTATTTTCATGACAATTTAGCATATTTTACCTCCCAAATCAAATGAAAAAATTATTTAATTTATTCATTTATTAATTTTATAAATTCAATTTTAATTTTGAGACATTATTTTAATTATTAAAAAAATATTAAAATGTGTTTTATTATCATGAAAATATTGTCACAAAATTACAAATTTTCTTTTTTGCATTTAAAACATCCCCAAATTTCAACGGTCGTAATCAAGGGGTCAGAGTTTGGCTAATTAATTATTTCTTTTGATTTGAGAGTAAAATATGACGTAGACATTTTTCATGAGATTCACCCTTGGATTTATCTTATCTGCAAAGAAAACTGAAGGGTTAGCAATCAAACTAAAAGACTAAAAGTAACTTGGGACTTGAGAAAGACCACCACTGTTACCCAAAACAAAGACTCTTGACAGGTAAAGAGAGACAAACTAATGGATGAAATAAAGGCTACTACTTGATGCTATAAACTCTGTTCAGTCAGCAAACACAATGCTTTTCCTGCGTACCGACACCCTGTCTTACTGACACAGGAAGCTCTAGCTGACACTACACACTTAAAAACTGCTCTGAAGGGTGAGACGATCTCACCACCCACAACGAGAGCGAGCATCAGGAGAGACAGAGAGATGGTGAAACAGAAAGACTGAGCCTGAGACGAGAAAAAAGAGAGGTAAGACTGGCAGGCGGCCCTGGAAAGGCTGCGGTGCTGCAGCGGACTGGAGTGTGTGTTTTGGCAGTTGTGTGGTGAGATAGGCTGAAGGAAATGTACCGGTGTGCGAGGAGAGGGAGGTGGACGGCGTGAGTCAGCCTGTGTAGGCGTGTGCTGCTGATTTACTGAGAGTGAACGTGTGTGTGTGTGTGTGTGTGTGTTGTAAAACTGGAACATACAAAGCCGTTTTTCTAGTTCTTCCACACCAAGATTCTTCGACTCCCTTGTTTTGGGGGCCAAATTGAAGGTGGACAAACACTTTTCAGAGTCATTACTATAGATCTGGACATTAAAAACTGATCTAAACACCTTTAATAATGGGTTTACTTACATTAAAATAGTCAGATTTAAAAATCTAACATTTTCCTTAAAAAACTGACAGATGACAAACTTTGATGTTGGCTTGACAAAGTCAGGTTCTGAAAGTTTAAAGCTACTTTGAAAACCTTGAAGTTTGAAAACTTTTCTCAGAGAATAAAGTCAATAAAATGTCACTAACATGATTTAGCACATTGCTAACATCCGTTAACACACTGCTAGCATGTTTTAACAAATTGCTAACATGTTTTGGTAAGTCGCTAACATGTTTTAACATTTTGCTATGATAGTTTAACAAGTTGCTAGCACGTTTCTAACATGATTTAGCACACCGCTAACATATTTTAGCATGTTTAACATGTTGCTAACATGCATTAGCATGTTCCTAGCATTGTTTAACACATCGCTAACATCTTTTAACATGTTGCTAACATGCATTAGCATGTTCCTAGCATTATTTAACACATCGCTAACGTCTTTTAACATGTTGCTAACATGTTTTTAACATTTTGCTAATACGAATTAACACGCTCCTAACCTGTTGTAACCCGCTTCGCGTTGGGGTCCTGATCACCTTGTCGGGGGTTATTCTGCGATAACCACCGGCTGGATGTACATGATCCCGCTTATTACATTGCTACTTGCCACATAAGTAAATATTTAGACACAAAATATTGATTTGAAATATCTGAACGCAAAGCTTCCGTGAAGACAGCAGTTGCGAACAAGCGGCAAGTTCAAACTAGACGGACATTTAAGGGATACGGTGCAGCCATACCACTTATTACACAACATTTCACCACATAATTATGGCGATAAAAGATATTGATTTAAGACAAAACTCTTACCAGTATGTTAGTTATCTTATAATCCATTACAATTTACAAAACAATTGTTGCAAAATGACAGCAGCTGCGTTTGTATGAAATGAGAGAGCGAGTCCACGATACCAGGACAGCATAATTAAATAATTGTACACATAATATTGAATTGAGTTTTTATATTTTATTGGCTAACCAAATGCAAACGATTCCACGAAGAAAAACTGTTTCTTGCAAGCGTATAGCGCCGACTTCAGTTACCCGGATAAGCCAGTGTTATCAGCTTTTACCGGTTGTTATCGAGGGATAACATACCTCGGAATGTCATGACTGTCCAATCAGAATCAAGTATTCCACAGAGCCGTGTAATAACATGAATTAACATGTTGCTAACATGATTTGACATGATTACTAACATCTTTAAGCATGTTTCTAATCTTTAAAAAAAACTGACTTTCTTTTATCTCTAGAGCAAGTGCGATTCTCAGATATTTCAACAGATAATTTGATTTCATTATAACTTGATCTGATGATGAAATGAGCCACATCCGTTCAACTAACTTTTCTGTCATTTTTCCTTTGAAGGTTTAGTTTTCATCATCTACCAGATATGACACATTTCCTGTAATGGACGCAATCAAAAATGATGCACCTGTCTGAACCATAGACTGAACCTCCAACTCTGTTCCAAATACAACCACTGCTGAACTCCTCTCTGGTCGCACAGCAATTTCATCAATATCAATTGAAGGGCAATAAAAATGACTGATGGCTGATTTGGCCCACAGGCGGCTAGTTGAAGAGCCCCTAGACTAACACAGTTTGGTTCACTAATATAACGTAAAAAGATTCTGCAAGACAGAAAAATCACAGATGGGACCTTGTTAAAGAAGTTATAAGGAATCCAATTTATCTTGATCTTTTGAGAAAGAAAATTTGAACTATGAAAACAGAGTAACTTCCAGAGCTCAAAACTTTTAGAATTTATTGGAGCCAAGCTGCAGAAATGACTAATTCTGAAATCCTAACAAATCTTTAACATATGATCACCAATTTTACACATCAAACAACTCAATCTAAAACATACAATATTACAATATAATGCTTTTCAGAGCATATGACCCTAGTTGTTTCTCCTAGACAGCAATGAGATTAAATGGAGAGCAAATTGAGATTTTGATTCTCGATATGAACTCAAATATCAAATGATCTGAGCTATGCTATCCATATTAATTTTATAGCTCTATATTCTTACTGGAATTTTAGGATTACAACCTGAGACAAATTTGGTTAAATGAAATCAATGAAAACTCAATTAAGCCTCCTAAACAATGGCCATGTACACACTGCAGCTAAATTCGGTTCACCTTTTAGTGCTTAATCCTGTTCAGTAATTTACAGAAGTGACAACCGCATTCAACAACCGAATTGAGTCCTGCAAAATTCAGGTAGTAACAACTGCATTTGCAGAAATTATATGCAGTGTCAACGAAACCCTGTCAAATGAACACCTGTTTTTAATGGCATATTTGACATACGTGTGTTAGAGTTGCAGTGCAAGAAATCACAGGGAACGACGTACATCTTGACTCAGTGTTGCCATATCATGCTATAAAATACAGCAAATAAGAACAAGCCCATAATCAACTTAAATCAAACCATGTAATGTTGGAAATAAGCCACATACCAAAATATCATGACCTGCACCTGCCTACTTTATTATCTCCATAAAATGGTTCGCTTTATGAGCCGAGCCCAAAACACAAGCCCAAAGATGCTTAATAACAAGTCACTTATAATAAGTGGACATGGCAACCCTTCAAGAGAGTGCTCTGCAAAGCAAACTTTCCATACATACACAAAACACGATGGCTCTGTCGACGGTGGTTTAGTTAAAATCGCCCAACATAACGAGTCTTTGGTTGCTGTAATATCTTACTTGGTCAAAAATAGCAAATATCAATCGCGCAGGATGGCAAAACGGTGCTATGGTTACAACTGTGTCAGCCATCACAATTTCAAGAACGAGTTTTGTTCTGTACACAAACAAAACTATAATTCAGGGAATTCACTCCTGTATTTAAATGCAGTGTCACTCCTCAAAATTTAGTGTGTATGTGACTAAATAAAAGAGCAAATTCTAACTATTTTTTCCCCATCAGCAAGTCAAGAGGCAATATGAAATGCATCAACAGTAACCTCACGTTTTACCATGATTCCCCATTTAAAAAAAGAGTGGAGGTTTGTCTATCGTGTGGCCGAACAGAGCAGATACAGTCAGCAGCTTTATTTGAGCCTCTGAATCAAGACAAGCTGCGAGACTCTGAAAGAGCCCTTCACTCAAGTGACTATTAAACAAAACAGCGGCACTCTGTCATCCTCAATGCGACACTTGACTGAAACAATGCATTACACGCACCCGAGAATTACCCAATTGCAAAGATAAATGACACTGTTTTGAAACAACAGAGAGGAAGAAAGACAGTGAGACAAGAAACAAAGAGAGAGCAGAAGACAGAGAGGGTGAGGAGACACTCTCAGTGCATCAAGAGCAGTTCGGCTGTTTTCGCAATAGAGCGTCTGGTGCTGACCCGAGTTCATATGACGGCATAATTCGGCTGGTTTGGTCAATGGGGCAGAACCGTTACATATACCTTATCTACCCCTAAAGGGTGTATAATTAGTACCTTTAAAGGGATAGTTCACCCAAAAATGTACTCAACGCCATGTCATTTCAAACCCGACTTTCTTTCATCTGTGGAAAGTAAATGAAGATCATTTGAAGAATGTTTGGGTCAGTGGGTTGGTATAACTAAAATATTAAAATTTTCTGTAATTGAAAGAAAGCTGAAATAAAATATAAATAAATTGAGAGCAAACAGATTTTAAGTATGCAAGTCTCAATATGAACTCAAGCACCAAATTCTCGCATGACCACATGATTTGATTTATGCTATTCATATTCATTTTATAACTTTATACTCTTACTGGAATTTTAAGAGAACAACCTGAGACAATGTTGACGGTTAAATGAAATAAATGAGAACTCAATTAAGTCTCCTGTACAAAAAAAGAGCAACCCCTGACCATTTTTCCTGTCAGCAAGTCGAAAGCTAAAATAAAATAATATATTCAGCAGGCTGAAATGAAATATAAATATTAGATGAAACTTATAAATGAAAATGATAAATATTGCCTTGGCAATTAACAGAAATAAATAAGTTGAAGCAAAATTACAAAAACTAAAACTGAAATAAAAGTTAATTAAGCTGTATTATAATAATTATAATAAAAATACAAATAATAAAATAAAATAAATATCATAATTAAAAATAATAATAATAACAGTGACAAAAGCACAGAAATAACTTTAGCTAAAATGAAAATGAAAACTGAACAAATACAAATAAAAGCTAATTCAAAATATTATAAATATAATATAACTTTAAATAAGTATAAATACTAAAATAAAACTGGTTAGGGTCAAAACAACAATAGATCCCACTTACTTTCACTATATGAACAATAAATAACAATAAATAATAAATTTTCAGAAAGTCATTCATGCAGGTTTGGAAACCCAAAGAAGTGAGTAAATAAAGACAGACACCGTTATTTTTGGTTGAACAATTTGGTTGCAAATTACTACCTTAAGGTGAAAGCAATAAAGCCTAATTTCTTTCTTTTCTGTCTTTCTTTTTGCTGCTAATTCGAAATTGGCTTCACAGATGCTTTTCTGTACACATCTCTCGGCTCCATGAATCAGAGCCAAATAACACAACATGAAAACTGACCTGTGGAGGAATTCAGACCAAACTACGCGCATGCTTCTCATCTCTCGCAATTCATCCACAATGCCCTGTGCATAAGCTTTGATAGTAAAACTAAACCAAAAAAAAACAACATGTTTTCAATTTTAGGCCATCTCCTACACTGTTTTCTTGCTATAATGGTAAAAAAAAAGCTGCTAGTGCTTGCAATAGAACTCAAATTAACCCTGTAAATCCTGACATATGTAATAATCAGAAAAAAGTATATATATTTTTTAAACGGTTAAAGAGTATATTAAAACTTTAGACAAAATCTTTTAAAAAAATCTAAAAAGTCAAAAATTCAAAAAGTTTGTATTTTTTGTTGAGTACCATATTTGATACATCAGGTTTTTATGGCTCATGTAGTATATTATAGTGAGAATATGGAGATCATATTTGAGGAAAAAAACACCTACATTTTATTCAAAGGCCCAAAATGAGCAAAAATATGAAATTCGGTACAGTTGCTGATATTCAAGTAGCCAAAAAAAAAAGATGAAATTCTGATAGCTTGCAATGTAAATCAATGAGATCTGTGTAACAGTATAGCAGATACTTACATAAAATGCATATAAATATCAGTTGCCACTCTATATCTCCCAATAATCTCTCTTAGTAAGATGATATTTAAATACTTAGTTTAGATCCTGTTCATAATTTGAAGGCCTTAGAAATTTGTGTATCAAATATGATACAGTAGGCATTATAGAATTAAGTATGGAAATCCACTGCAAATTGTAGCGAAATAACAAAATGTAAAAAGAGACCTGCAGGGTCAACATGAAGGGAATCGAACTCGAGTTCAACCCAAACAATCAAACCGAGTGTGAAAACAGCCAGCGAATGCAGAAACACACCAAAATTCCCAGAAGTACAATTCAAGACAGACACATGGGCGGCTCGAAACAGGTAAGAGTCACATGACACATGCAGTGGGCCAGTGCACTTCCCATACTGACCTTCAGGTCCCTGTGTACTATGTCATGATGGTGAATGTGATTGACACTCTCTAGAATCTGATGGATACAATGACTGTAAAGACAAGCGAGAGAGGAGAGGACAGAAGGGAAAGGAAAAGAAAAAGAAAAAGAAAGGATGAGGGACGAGAGCCATGACGGTGGTGGTGAGTTAGTCACGGGGAGACGAGCGCGGGAAAGGAACAACGTAGATTAGAGAGACTGTTTGATAAGAGTGATGAAATGAGACAAGTGATAACGGTGAAAGCCCTGATGTTACACAACGCAGAACAATAGCAGCGCAGCCGGACGCATCATTTCCTGTGAAGCTGCCGATCACACGTGGGATGGAGAAATGGAGGGGAGGGGTGGATGAATCAAACAGAGTAGAGCTGAAGATCTGGAAATGATCCGTGTATGTGTGTGTCTGGGTGTTTGAGAGAGAGCACGGCTGGTTTCTGAGATGCTGACGGTATTTTTAAAGGAACACTCCACTATTTTTTAAAATAGGCTCATTTTCCAACTCCCCTAGAGTTAAACAGTTGAGTTTTACCGTTTTCGACTCCAATCAGCCGATCTCCGGTTCTGGCGGTAGCACTTTTAGCTGTAGCTTAAGACCCGGAGATCGGCTGAATGGTTTCGAAAACGGTAAAACTCAACTGTTTTAACTCTAGGGGAGTTGGAAAATGAGCCTATTTTCAAAAATAGTGGCGTGTTCCTTTAACACACATATCTAATACAGGCTCAACAGTAAAGATGGCCCGCTGACCCGGGAACAGTGTGAGAGCGTTTTGGGCCAGTTGGGAGAAAAGTCACTTTACATTAAGTTCGGTGCTACACTGCCACTGAAAAACATTTGTTGATTTTGTATTAAATTTTATTTAAGCTGAAACATTTGGTTTTCTCTCATGTTTTCTACATTTCTGTTGCTTTGTCACTAAAATATGTAGCTACTTAACTTAAATTATTGAGGTTTTATAGAGGTTTCAAAACTGGAAAAAAGACTAAAAAAGTCTCGGGAAGAATTATTAAGAAGGTATTAAAAATTACAAACCTATCAGTAATGTGCTTATGAATTTATGAGTTACATTACAGGTGAACATTTCCAGCTTCTAGCGAATTTTCTTTTTGCAAAAAAAAAGAAGAAAACGAAATTGTAAAAGACCGTCATGGAAAAAAAATGTAAATACATATTCAAATAATAATTCTTAAATATAATTAAATGGATTCATTATTTTATAGGTATATTCATTTTACATTTAATATTAAAAAATAAAATACAAGTTTGGGGTCAGTAAGTTTTTTATTTTTTAAAGAAATTATTACTTTAATGCATCAGCAAGAATGCATTAAATTGATCAAAAGTGACAGTAAAGATATTTATAATAAAGACATTATAATGTTACAAAAGATTTATATTTCAAATAAACACTGTTGTTTTGAACTTTCTATTCATCAAAGAATCCTGAATAAAATATATCACAGTTTCCACAAAAATATGAAGCAGCAACTGTTTTCAACATTGATAATAATCAGAAATGTGTCTTGAGCAGCAAATCAGCATATTAGCATGATTTCTGAAGGATCATGTGACACTGAAGACTGGAGTAATGATCACAGGATTAAAATACATTTTACAATATATTAAAATAGAAAACAGTTCTTTTAAATTGTAAAAACATTTCACAATTTTTCTATTTTTACTGCATTTTTAATCAAATAAATGCAGCCTTGGTGAGCATTAGAGACTTTAATCAATCTTACTCACTCCAAACTTTTTAACAGTAGTGTATGTATTTAAAATTATTTAAATAAATATAGCTATAAATAAACATTGATAAAAAATGTATTGATGTGTCCTTAAAGCGATCGATCAGACTTGTAAACAATTAAACGGCAGAGACTTTTTACTTAGGCAATCACCTAGCAACCACCTTAGCAACAGCATAGTAATGTGAAGAAAACAGTAATTTTCTTCAGAAAGTGTGAACATCCAGTTTCTGTCAGGGATTTCTGGTGCTATGGAAACAGATCAAACTCAAATAAAGCGAGTGTGCAGGTTTGCAGCACGTGCGGCGCTGAATATGAGCTGACACCGTAATTATGCGTGTTAATTAGAGGCCTACTTTCAGCCATTGCTCAAGTGGAGGCAGGTGGAGGGGCTACGGCCCTCGGGGACGGATACATTTCACCGTCCTGACGGCATCGTGACACGTTTCTACCCACGAATATGGCTGATGAGCTCATGGATTCCAGTAGTTTCACCGCTCGCCAGCTCTTGTGTTTCCTCCCTCGGTAAGTATCTCTCGTTCTGTTTCTCGCCGTATATCTCACTCCCACATGCATACCCACACAGTCAAATTGATTAAAGCTTTTCTCCTGAGGGCGACTGCAGTGTGTGTGTGTGTGTGTGTGTCTCTGTGAGAAGATCTGATGCAGAGAGGAAAACAGGAATAGATGGAATGGAAAAAAAGAAGCCGATGGGAAAACCAGAAGAATGGGACCTGCAGAAGTAGACGCACAGAGGGAGCTGCCGCCCACGCTTGCCGGCTCAGCGAGACACTGCCTCAAACATTTAACAAGCCTCTGAAACAAAACTCATCACTCATATGATGTGGACAAAACTGTTACTCACATTTTATGCTAGAATATGTGCAAAACACACACGTTTATCTGGTTAAAATGCGTGTGAAAGAGAAGAACAAAGAAGTGTGGATGGGGAGGATGGAGAAGAGATGGCCGTGGTGAGGGTCTGGACAGGACAACAGGAGGAAATGGAGATGCTGTTTTACCTGGCGTCAGCTTCACTGTAATATTCTCTGGCTACGATGTCTTCAAACAGCTCTCCTCCCGTCACACTACAGGACAGAGAGAAGATATCGGTACCACGGTCACCATATTCACATTTATTCTGTGGTTTTTCAACTTCAGTTTGGTGTGCTTTACACCGGCAGAGCAAAATCTGTGCATTCATATTAAAAAAAAGCATTCGCAGCATGGCTGGGTACAATGGGTACAATGAAATGGAGCAAATTAAAGAAAAGTAAAAAGTCAAATAAAAGATCAAATAAGAATGCAAACAAAATGAAACAAAACTCTAAAAAATAAACAAATAAATAAATACATTTAAAATAATGAATTGAAAATAATTTAAAATTAAATTAAATATTAATATAATAAAATGTAAAAATTGTATTTAGTTTTAAAAATTGTAAAAATGTAAAAACTACATAAAAA
>NW_015549598.1:1856448-1861727 GCF_001515605.1 Sinocyclocheilus anshuiensis | reverse complement strand
AAAATAATTTACAAATGTACTACTAATAAAATTAATAAAATAAACTAATACTACATAAATACATTAATTAATTAATTCAAAATAATTAATTAATATATGTTAATATTTTAAAATTAAATATTTTTGGATGCAATAAACAAATATTATAAAATAAAATAAAGATATTAATAAAATAATAAATTAAATATTTTAAATTAAATAAACTGGTAATAAAAAGAATAAAACAGTAAACAATAAACAGCTAATAAATAAATGGTAATAAATATGTTAAACTTGTAATATAAATTCAAATATTATATATAAAAATAAATCGTTATAAAAAAAAATAGTTACAAAAATTAAAACAAAAAAAGTAAAACATAACTACTAATAAAACTAATATAATAATAAAAAATAAATTATAATAATTAAATTAATAATCAAATCTTATTTTAAATTAAATACTTTTGGTTATATAAACAAATATTAATAAAATAAAATAATAAAATAAGAATCAATGAAGTAGCAATTTAACCAAAAATAATAAAAATAAATAAATAAATAAAAGGTGATTTGTGTTATTCAGTACCTTTTTTTAATTTTTATTTTTTTACAATTACTAGCATAAGAAAAATACTTTGTCCTATGCTAGGTTGGGTCTCGTTTGGTTGATTCATGAGAACAGACTGGCTCAACCAATGGCACAGTATTTAGTATTTCGAGATCGCATACTTCAATTTGCAAGTAAACTAAAGTGCAAATTTTTGTATCAAAAGTAGCAAATAATGTATCAAGAATGTATAAATAAATAAAAGCAGCATTTATTAAACAAGTACAGTTAAGGAAGATAAACTAAAGATAGCAGTATTGATCTAGTGTGGTTGTGCATGACAAGAAAATTAAGCGAGAGAGAGAGAGACAGAGAGAGAGAGAGAGAGAGAGAGAGAGAGAGAGAGCGAGAGCAGTAGTATGGATGGGGGAATCCTCTAGAAGAGAGAACACTGGGGCTTCGGGGGGGTGGGGGGGGGACCCCTGCTGCAGGATTTCTCTTCGGCTGGGCAGCCCAGCTCTGTTGCTATGGAAACTGGCTCTCAAGCGAGCGGGGGAGAGAGAGAGAGAGAGAGAGAGAGAGATAAAGAGAGATGAGAGGGGAAGGTAGAGTGGGTGGGCGTCTGTTGAAGCGCACCGAGCAAAAACAAAGCAGAGAGAGAGATATATAATGCGCCATATTATATGGAAGCACTTACAGGTCAAATAAGAGGTAATGGAAGCCTTCCTCTGATATACTGTCATGGAGCCGCACTGCATTAAAGAGAAAGAGAGTCATAATTTCATGACATACTTTCATTTGCCATTCACTCAAACTCAAACAGCACAATTCGAAGAGCAGTTTCATGGGCTGAAAACATATGCTTTCTATATTAATGCCCCTCTTAGCTCATTCAAACCAGACCGTGTGGCACCTGCATCCTTAAAGAGGGATTTCACACTGATTACGTCATGAATGGAGAAGTTTGGGTATATTTGTGAAGCTGACTTTAATGGACTCACCGATATTGGGATGTTTGAGCAGACGGCAGATACGGGCTTCCCGTTCCAGCTTCTGGTGATCTGGGAAAAGAATTGGGTCCGTGTTAAGCCTCATGTAATGGAGAAACTGCAGATGGAGCAATTAAATGTTAAAAAAGCCTTTTTAACCAATTAACAGTTTGCAGAAATCTTTTGTGGAATTTCATGAACTTTGAGGAAGTTTAGCTACTAGAAAACCATGTTAGCCCTTTCACTTTCACATGAATTTTAGTGAACTGCAAGTTAACTAACCAACATATGCCAGATTACCAAGTATTACAGCAAATCAGGGTTATTATCGTTAACTAAAACCATAAAAAAATCTAAAAATGAACTGAAATAAAATTAAATATAAAAAACTATTTCAGCTATTTGCAAAGGCAACATTTCTCATTTTCATTTAGTTTAACTCATAGTACTAAAATAACCCAAACTAAATACTATAACTAAAACTAATAAAAATTATACAGACCATTAAAAAAGACTTTTAAAAAAAGGAGAAAAACACAACAAAATTACTAAAACTTTCAAATTAAAATCATTCAGAAAATATAAAAATAAAATCTAATCTGATTAGTGCTGTCAAACAATTAATCGCGATTAATCGCATCCAAAATATAAGTTTTTGTTTGCATAATATATGTGTGTGTACTGTGTATATTTATTATGTATATATAAATACACACACATGCATGTATATATTTTAAAAATATTTACATGTATATATATACTATATATTTATATTTAATTTATATTTAAATATAAATATTTTATATTTATAAACAAAACATATTTTTCTTAAATATATACATGCATGTGTGTGTATTTATATATACATAATAAATATACACAGTACACACACATATATTATGCAAACAAAAACTTTTATTTTGGATGTGATTAATCGCGATTAATCGTTTGACAGCACTAAATCTGATATATTGCCAAAAACTACAACAGTATACCAATAACACTAAAATAACACCACTGCAGTAGATTCAGACTGTTAGAAAATCATGCTGATGCAAATACACTACACTGAAATGTCATGAAACAGTAAGTTGGCACTATTTAATCCACAGGGGTTTGGTTCGATCGTGACAATTGATTATCATCATTATTTTTCCCCACCCACACATCCTTCTTCCATCAGCAGAAAAGTCATTTCAGAGGTGGAGAAAGCCATTGCATTATGAAGAAAGATTATGAAAACCAATGAACCATGCACAATAAGACCATGAATATTTATATAATAATTTATATATAATTCTGAAGGTTGTGATATTTGTTTTTCTCTCCAGTCAAACAGTTCCTGTTCAATTCACACTGATCTCAGATCAGATCGGTCTGCACATCACTTCAAACATGGCAGCAAAGGTCAGACTCAGCATCACACAGACCACAGGGTCTACTGTAAACCAAGCGGCCAACCGGCGGCTGGAGATCGCGCAACCTCTACTAGTTTAAGTGTGGAGCACACGCTCGACTCAAACGAATCTGCATGATACAGAGACAGACGAGCGCAGCCGAGAGGTCTGGACCGCTCCGGCACACCCCACGGAGGAAGCCTGCTGTCTGCCATGCATGAGTCATACGGGAAAGAGGCCACAGATCGTCTACAGCGCTTCACGATTCAGAGTCCTGATAAAAACACACACGGCTGGCTGTCCATCATCCCAGCATCATTGAGAGTTCCCAAATGGACTAATATGGATCGCAGCTATCATTAAAAGTCTGACTGGTGATGTTTAACATGAGAAATCAAATTTTCTTTCTGATGTACTATAAAAACATACATTTCTTCTGAGCTGCAAATAGAACATGTATCAAAACCCAATTGTATGATAGAGGGTGTAAAATGGTCATAAAAAATAAAATTAGGAGTGTTTTGGTACAAAAACACCACTCAAAAGTTTGAGGTTGGGAAGATTTTTTAATGATTTTTTAAAATGATTTTTTAACCGAAGCTGCATTTAAAGGGGTCATATGATGCTATTTTAAAGATCATTATTTGGTGTATTTGGTGTAACAGAGTATGTTGACATGCTTTAATGTTCAAAAAACACATTATTTTTCAAATACTGTACATTATTGTAGGTCCTCTATGCCCCGCCTCTCTCAAACGCTTCGTTTTCTACAAAGTCCCTCCTTCCGACAAGCGCAGTCTGCTCTGATTGGCCAGCTGACCCAGTGCATTGTGATTGGCCGAACACCGCAAGCACTCGTCGGAAATGTAACGCCCCTTACCATAATCGCTAGCTTCATCTTTCAAAATAAATGTAAAGACAGTAAATAATGTCATTAGTTTTACCATCAGTTTCTTCACAGAGCGAGGAATAGCAGACTAAAGAACTACGTTTCTGCGATTTAGTACAATTATTAAATTTAGCTGGTATCACGTTTAACTAGCAAACGTGAACTAGTTTGCTCCCTCACGTTAACATTACTTCACAGAGCGAGGAATAGCAGACTAAAGTACTACGTTTCTGCAATTTAGTACAATAATTAAATGTAGCTGGTATCACGTCTATACTTTTAAGCCTCCTGCCATTGTTTACATCTGTTCAAAATCACGCATAAAAAAAACAAAAAACAAACTGTTGTACGGAGAGACTGCGTGTGTGTGTGTGTGTGTGTGTGTGTGTGTGTGACACTCGCGCTCTCTCTCTCCTTGTGTGTGTATGTGCACACATCCTCGTACCTCACCGCTCCACACCATAGCTCCAAACTTAATCCAGGAAAGGTGAACATTCCTGCATCATAACTTGGACTGAAAGAGGAATGTGTAGAAAGTTAGCATGTCTACAAAAACCTTGTTGAGCTGCAGGTTTAATGACTGCATTTTTTTATAGATTTTTTTTTTTTTACAGAAATTATGTTTTGATTTATGTTTTTGATTATTGAGCTGCAGCTTTAGGCTCACTTAAGTGATTGCATTTTTTTTTTCCATTTAGAAGGATTGGTGAACATTCCTGCATCATAACTTGGACTGAAAGAGGAATGTGTAGAAAGTGAGCATGTCTCCAAAAACCTTGTTGAGCTGCAGGTTTAATGACTGCATTTTTTATTGATTTATTTTTTTTTACAGAAATTATGTTTTGATTTATGTTTTTGATTATTGAGCTGCAGCTTTAGGCTCACTTAAGTGATTGCATTTTTTTTTTCATTTAGAAGGATTTTTTTTCTTTTTTTTACAAAAAATAATGTATTTATATATATTATATATGTTAATATATGATATATAAATATATGTCTTTATATATGTTCTGATTATTGTTGAGCTGCAGGTTTAGGCTCACTTAAGTGTCTGCACTTAATTTAATTAAGAAGTTTATTATTAAAGAAAAGGGAGAAAAAAAAAGTTTGGCAAAAGGCCAAGAAGCCAACGACGCTTAGCGCGGTATTGCGATATTGCGGTTATCGCGACAGCCCTATCTTGAATTTTGGAAGAATTATAAATGGATTTTATTAGACAAAATGACGCAGTGAAAGAGCAAGCCTCTACATTGTGAGTAAATCACTTGCATATGCGACTAAATCTTCACTCTGGACGACTAAATGATGTCTAATATTAGCCAATTGCTAATAAATTCTCAGATTTTACTCACCAGTGCGTGAGTTGGAGGCTAAGTATAAATTTAGCTCAGATATATTTTCATTCGCCGAACACTCTCTGACTGAGCGCATCAGAGTTTCACTCTCCGCCAAGCGATCTGTGCTGTTTTTCAGTT
>NW_015549598.1:1848095-1856405 GCF_001515605.1 Sinocyclocheilus anshuiensis | reverse complement strand
GTTTTTCCCCAGTTTTTTTTTTTTTTTTTACAGAAACACTGAATGACCAAAAAAGCATCACCACCAGTCTGAAGTTCAGTTAAAATGACTAATATGCATTCATACATGGTTATCAAGTTTAAATTCTAATTACAAAAGTTCTATCATTAAATAATATTGATTATCATATTATAATGCTTGACTGACTGATGTTAAGAGTGTACTTTCAGATATTTATAAAACTGTGCCATTTTACAAACAAATATATATATATATTTATCAGTCTGGCGAGTAAACAAAAAAATTTACTAGCCAATGGCGATTCAATTGCCAAGGTGTTCGTAGAGGGCTGAAGAGTGAACTCTAAATGTGCTCACGCAGTAGTCTAACCTACAACTCACAGTGTATGCATGCACTCTATGGATGTGTTTGGTTTTTGCAATATACTCGATAATGTCAAATCGCATATCGTTTAAACAACAATTACGATATTATCATAGACGATATATATCGCACACCCCTAATTAACAGTATTTAAAAAAATAAATTAAAAAAATAATCACACTGTACCAAATCTTTTGAATGCTAGTATATAAGTAGACCTCAGCGAATAAATAAAATTACATAAAAAAAGTATGATATCACTCATTTAAATTGCTACTGAAGCTATAGTCAGTTTACAGAACATTACTGTGGCCTCATTGCAACCCTCCCAAACACACTCACACACACACACAACAGCTCGTGAAGTTGTCACATCAAGCAGTGCGACTGGTGTGAAGCTGTGAGAATGCTGACACCCAAACACCACAAAACGCCTCTGCAGCAAAGAGCATCAGACCCTGCCGAGATGAGAGAGAAAGACTCATCTGATCCCATCTCATGACCAGACTACAGTAATGAAGCACACCTGTGTACATCACTCACATTACAGTCACATTTTAATTATATCTCTGAAGTTCACTTACAGTCAAAAACACTCACAAATGTCTAACATTTCAAATTAAATGAATGTCACTGCACCTCTAAGACATTTGTAAACTACCTCCTGAATCCCATCAATATGTAAATTACCTCATGAAATGGCATTCCCAACCCATTTACCATAATGCGACATATTTCATAAGGGTGGCACAATTTGGGGAAAAAACTGTTTTGTTTTTTTTTTTACAAAAAAACAAACAAACTGCAATTGCAATTTAAAAATGGCAATTAAATTTGTTAAAAAAACATTTCCAGATTTTACTGAAAAAAATAGATTATATATCACTTAAACGTCATTATTATTATTATAATTATTAAAATATTAAACTAAATTCCTATTAAATATTACTATTGTAATATTTTACTGTAAAATAAAAAAATAGAGAGAATAATTTATTTGACAATAAAACGGTACAATTACAGTACTGTTTAATGATCTTAATTTTCAAGCATTAAACTATAAAGCTTATATTTTGTCAGAAAAATAAGAAATATTACTTTTGTAATATTCTACTGTAAAACAAACATGTTTTATGAAAAAACAATTGTATTTTTATAGCAAAACTGTAAAATTATAATACTTACATTTATTGTTGTCTTAATTTCTTCCTTTTCGAATGTCAAACTATCAAACTTTTATTTTGGCAGAAAAAATAAAGATTACTTCTGTAATATTTTACTGTAAAATAAGCACGTTTTATGAAAAATAATTGACAGTAAAACTGTAAAATTACAATACTAACATTTATTGTTCTCTTCAAGCTTTTATTTCCGCAGAAAAATGTGAAATGTTACTAATACTTTACTGTAAAATAAAAAAGTACTTATGAAAACATTATTTTACAGCAAAACTGTAAAATTACAATACTAACTTGGTTGTCTTAATTTCAAACATTACACTATCAAGCTTTCATTTCGTCAGAAAACAAATACTTCAGCAAGCTGCAAAAATAACTCGTATTAAAACCCCAATCAACTTCTAAAACTCAGAGTGTGTAAAATGGCAATTAAAAGCTAACTTATAACTGTTTATTATTATTATTATTATTAAAATAATTTGATAGTTATTGACATTTAATCTCAAAACATTTTGCCCAAATTATGCAGCCAAATTTACTTTGATTAATAGTGCTGTCCTAAAACGGGATATTCAACCATAAAAAGCATAGGCTAGGACTTTAGCTTTTCTATTGGGAATTGATTCATTGCACATTTAGCAGATGCTGTTATCCAAAGCGACAATCAGTTCATCATAGGCAAAGAACATATTCCAACAAAATGCCCAAGACAAATAAATACAGACAATTTTGATGCAAACAAATCTGCCAGGAGGCAAACTAAAGATAATCAGTGTTTCACACAGAGGACGCCGCTTATTTGAGACCAACTGTATGCAATCAAATGCAACTGTGCTCATGTTTGCATGGCATGATAATAGGACTGTCAGAAACAATTCCAGCTCAAACAATCGCTTTTATTGCTATTTATCCCAGCGGTAAGCCGTTATAATTGGAGTCATTTGCCCCGATCAATCTAGTGGTTTCACTCCTGTGCTGCATGTATGTGTGTGACACTTTGGGTAAATCCAGGTCAACTCCATACTGCATTGCAGGTGCTGCGATTATGCATATAAAGTATTCACAGCAAATCACTACTTCCCCAAAGCAGCTCTTGTTGCATAATAAGAGAGTCCTTGCTGAGGAAGGGCTGCGTCGTCATTGGCTACACTCGGTGTCAATCACTCCACCCAGGCCCCGCCCTCTCACATTTGTTCCAGTTTCCACTTGCCACATTAACTCTTTCAGCGCTGGCACTGCCTTCACATGACATCGAAACCCTGCTTCCGGAGCAAAACCGCAATAATATGAATGTACCCTGATGTCTGAGTGAAAGCGAATCTTCGCATGGGTGTCAGGGGACAGTGAGGTGTCAGATGTGGTCACAAGCTGAGTCAAAACAACAGCAGCGATGACGAAGCGTCAATCTGAACTTTTTCCACTTGAAGTGTGGCCTGGCTTTGTTTCAGAAGTGCAGCATCAAACAAAAGCCCTTGTGTTTGAGTACTTGAAGCCGTGGGTGTGTGTTCGAGTGTGTACATGAGTCCCGTGCTCTTGGCATGTTGGCCATTCTGACATGCTGTCAGCGGTGAGCCAAATTGTCAGGCTGCCTGTGATGACCTGCAGACTGTATGATTGGCCCAAGTGCGCCAACACTTCCCAAAACACACACAGACCAGTTCCACCCAAAATATCACAGAGCACCACCACAAACATGTCTATTACAAGCGCTGACATCTTTATATTCCCCTAGTCATTTAAAGTGATCATATTATGCTCATTTATAAGTTCATAATTTCATTTTTCGGGTCTGCTAGAATTAGCATTAAAGGGATAATTCACAAAAGAAGATATTTTGAAGAGTAGCCACTGACTTCCATAGCATTTAAAAAAAAAAAACACAAACATTCTTCAAAATATCTTCTTTTGTGTTCAGCAGAACTAAGAAACTCCTATCAGAATTATTGTACTTTTTATTAATTTTTTTGTCAGAAATGATGGTAATTTTTCTATTTATACTTTTTTAGAATACACGACCCTTCAAAAGTTTGGGCTCAGTAAGGTTTTTTGTTTTGAAAGAAATTAATACTTTTATTATCCAAAGATGCATTAAACTGATCAAAAATGACATCTATATCGTTACAAAAGATTTATATTTCAAATAAATTCCATTCTTTCTGTTCACTGAAAAATGTATCATGGATTTCACAAAAATATGAAGCAGCACAATTGTTTTCAACACTGATAATAATCAGAAATGTTTCTTGAGCAGCAAATCAGCATATTAGAATGATTTCTGAAGATCATGTGACACTGAAGACTGGCGTAATGATGCTGAAAATTCAGCTTTGATCACAGGAATAAATTAAATTTTTAAATATATTAAAATTGAAACCAGTTGTTTTCAACTGCAATAATATTTCACAATATTACTGTTTTTACTGTAATTTTTGATAAACTAAATGAAGCCTTGGTGACAAACTTTCAAAAACTTTAAAAATCTTACCATCCCCAAAGTTCTGAATGGTAGTGTACTTTAAATATATATATATATATATATATATATATATCTATTCCAAAAATTATGTCAATTTTTTAAATAAGAAAAGTATGTCATTTAAACAGTGTTAATTTTGACAGCAAATTTTGATTTAGTTTTAGTCATAGTCTTCTTCTCTTACTCCCACATATTGACATTTTTTAACGTTTTATGCGACGTGCAGCAAGTGTATGCTAGCTTATGTCCCGCCGGTTCATATGAACGCATCTAACCACCGAACTAGGGCTGCAATAACTAATCGATAAAATAGATTATTATCTCATTATCGATTAATCGGGTCTGCCCATAGTGCACGTCCAACGGAGTTTACATACTTGTCCAACTTCAGCCGGTGGCGTCAAATTAAAGCACTGAATTACTTATTTCTATGGACAAAATGCATCTAAAATAGTGGAGGAAACAGAATGAGATGCTGCAGGAGAGTTACGCGATCCAAGCTGCCCAAAACATGAGAATTCTTTATTTTAAGCTAATGCATTAAAGTGCTTTGACCGATGATGCGTGTGCGTCCTCAGCGCAAAATCTTTCAGTTTACGGTCATTTCCTTATGTATAAATGTCACAAATTCACGCGAGCATTTCCATTTTTGCATAAAGGTCCGTCCTGACAGTCTGTGTTCAATTTTAATCTTTACTGAATGAGCGCCAGCGCAGCGTCAGACAAACGGAAAACAGAGACAATTAATAATCAGCGCAAAAACATTAATTGTGCTGAAATATCTGTTGTTGAAAGTTAAATAAAGGTTTAAAGGTCAACATGCATTGCGCATATTTTATGAGAGTAGGAACTGTTTACCTATTGGTTACCACTGAGTTTGTGATTTTATTCGTCTTTATCATCTTTATTGTTATTTACATTTTTAATGCAGAGATTTAAACTACATTCACTATATACAATGCTTAACAAATTTATTAAAACAAATTTATTAGGCTGTTTCTAATGCTATCATATAATTATTGCTGTTATCTATGAAAGAAAGGCAGAGAGCTTTATAGTGGGTTTTTTTTTTCAGATACCCAATTACAGTCAAAAAGTACTTAAACAATGCCAGCAAGAATGCAAGCTATGAAGGGCATAGGAGGCCATTTTTGTTATGTGAATAAATAAAAGTATTCAGTTATAAATAAATGACAATAAAAATGTTTTGATTTAAACAATTTTTTGAGATTCCTAAAATTCCTAAAATGTGTTTTCTCTTTATTATGGCAGGTGGTCTAATAAATTGTTAAGCACTGTATGTTTTCATAGCATTCAGTTGGAACGTTTGTTTTAAGGACATTGGGCAGAATGTGGAATAGTGTGTTTTTGTCAATAAAATAAAAAAAAGACAATTGTTTGTTTTTAATCTGATTAATCGAAAAAATAATCGACCAACTAATCGATTATCAAAATAATCGTTAGTTGCAGCCCTACACCGAACCACGCAGCAGATTCGTTCTAAATTAATCTCTTCCCAAATCGTCCCTCCCTAACATTTTCGTCTCGTTTTTATTCGTTGACGAAAATGTCAATAGATTTACGTCATAGTTTTTGTCATTCAAAAAGTTTTAGTTCGTTATCGTCTCGTTGTCGTCAGTGAAAAAAATGTCGTTGACGAAAATTATGATGAAAATTATTCGTCAACGAAATTAAAACTGCATTTAAATAATAATTCCAATTTGTTTGCTTGAAACAAACCCATTATTTTCAGCCATTTCAGACCACTGTACATAAATACTAAGGTATGTATCAAATATCTGTAAAAGACCCAAAATATCCACTGGTTTTTTTAGCCATATTATCCATCTCAAAGTTCAAACCAACCCTCTTTTCCCAGTCCAAAAACATTTTCAAGCAGTCAAGATTTACCTCTTGCCGAGAGCTTTTTGGTGTTGATGATTTTGGCAGCATACTCTTGGCCCGTGCACAGCTTGACACAACGTCGCACCACTGAGAAGGACCCCCTGAAGAAACAGACAGAGAAGAAAATACACCATTGAACTTGACGTGGAACCCAAAAAATCAGTTAAAAAATGGCTTAAAGGGACACTTCTGTTCTCTAGTTGTGTTCCATGGAAGCAAATGTTTTATTTTTGGGTGAACTGTTAAGAAGAAGAACAGTTATGCACATCTAGCTCTTTACCAAAAGCATCAACAGAGCCAGATCAGAAATGAAAACAACACGCAGGTGTTTGATGCGCAAATATTCATGATATTCACATGGGAACAAAATGTAGAACACACTCTGTCTTTCAAAAGGCTCCTTGAGTCTATTTTCAGCAAGACCTGCGTTATGAAAATCACTTGAGACAGTCATGATAGCGGTCTGATGTCATTCAACATGTGATAAAAACAGACCATATGCCCCTCTGTGACCTCAGGCAAATCACCTGCGCACGATACGCTTGGCTAGCGGACTAGAAGAAACGAAGCCTGGGAGATCATGGGCATCATTAGATACAGATCATTATTCAAAACATCATGCAACATCATGTCAATGTCAATCATGCACTTCAGTAACTGACTTTTTGGATATGGTAACATGGTAGTACTATGTCAGGTAGTACCATGTAACTTAGCGATGAATACTAAAATTCTAGCGAATGCTAATGCGCATATAATCATTTAATCTTCTGACCAATAACCAGGGTTAATAGAGTTAACTAAAACTGAAATTAAAATTAAAACCATACAAAAATTGTTACTTGAAATACAATTATATATAAAAAACTATTTATTTCAGCTACTTGCCAAGGCAAAATTTCTCAATTTTAATTTAGTTAACTTGATGCACTAAAATAAACTAAAACTGAAATAAAATTGAATAAAAACTATATAGATATATAGAAAAAAAACTACTAAAAATGATCAAAAGACAACAAAATTATTCAAATTAAAATGAAAACAGAAATAATAAAAATAAAAACTGATTTAAATTCGTAATGAAAAATATAATAATCTGAAGTGTAATACTGCCGATAACTGATAAAAAAATTATGATATTAAAATTCCATAATATTTTGTCTAAATAAATAAAAAATAAAACACTAAACAATAAAATCAATCACTTTAAATGCTACAAGTTAATTTAGGCATTGTAAATTATAGCAGGAAAAATGGATATTCATTTTAATATTTGCTTACCATTTCACAGCTATTGAACTATTAAAGTTTTTAAAGATTAAATATTGGCCTATATATACAATATTATACAAATATATATTGCACTGCACATATATCATTACTGTACCATGGTGCCATTGCAGATTGCAGTAAGGTCAGCATATTAACACGTTAACATATATAATGTAGTGGTTTTATGATGGTGTGATATCACACTATTCAATTTAAAGACAGCACAAACACAAACACAAGCATAACAACGGCTGTGATTAAATTGATTTTGCATAATATTTGCTAAAAATAATCCTTTTTGTATTTACTGAAGTAAAAGATCTCAGAGCTGTTAAAATAAAAGTCCCACTTGTGACTAGTGGTCACAATATTTGGCATTTTTCAAATATCGGCATCGGCCAATAAGTTTTTCTGTTTGGCCGATGTGTTCGCACCGGACTTTTATTTTGACGGCACCGAGAACGGCAGCGCCTGAAGCGCCTGAAGCTATTAAGCGCTCACACAGTGCTCACATTCTCCCTCTTGTTCGCTGTCGTCGTTCAGTTATGCCTAATATGGATAAGCCTATCTAATAATCAGATAGAACTGTTAAACAAAGGAATTAAAATGTATACAAAAAAGTATTATAACGATTGCTTTAATATTATTAGTAATAGAAAGGCAACATTATAATACTTTCTCGTTTGCCTTCAGCAAATACGCATTTATATCATTTAAACAAATCTTTGAATGACTAATGAACATTTAATTTCACAAACCTTGCAGAATTAGTCGAATTGCATTTGTATCCTGCATGATCGCGTGTTCTCTGCGTGACGGTCGATCCGTGCGAATTGAATGCTGACAGGTGGAGAGTTCAGCTTCTTTGAGACGCGCGATCGACAAACTTTAAACTCGTGATTTCAAATTATGATAGCTTCATAAAAAAAATAAAATTATATCGGCTTTATATCGGCCACCCTGCTTTCCCAGATATCGGCATCGGCTGTCAAAAACCCATATCGGTCGACCACTACTTGTGACACTTATCGACAAAAATGTTTTAGATTTTCACCTAATGCCGATAATTAAAAAATGCCAAATATCAGCCAATAAACTCAGTCAACCACTAATATA
>NW_015549598.1:1837238-1848005 GCF_001515605.1 Sinocyclocheilus anshuiensis | reverse complement strand
GAGACATATATATATATATATATATATATATATATATATATATATATATAACATCGTAAATAAATATATATTTACTTACAGTATGCATTAAGTGTACAGTTATCAAAAAAAAAAAAAACTGCTGTTAAGAAAAGGCTAAAATGCATGTCTCCACCACAAATTGAGGATGTGGTCAATCATTCAGTTCAGTATGGTGAAGATCTGCTGAAATGTCACAAAAATGACAATGACACAAAAAACGTTTAAAAAGTTATAAATGTCTATTTCTCCTCAGTGAGCGGGAATAATACACTACGTTGAGATGAACTGAAAATGAAACCCAGAGAGTATTTATTAAAACGAGAAGTTTAAAAAGTTATGAAACAGCTTCTAAGAGAAGTCCGTCAACTACTACTGTGTGTTTTTATGATTGTGGGTGATACACACGGGGCTCATTTAATAATTCAGTAGAAAAAGGTGCACTGTAAAAAACAAGAAACAACACGTTCAAGAAGAAGAATGGAAACTTCTCAACTAATAAAGCAGAAGGCCACTCGTCACCCTTGACCGGGTGGAGGCCTGGAGTCAGTGAGGCCAGAGAGCCGTCTGTCTGCAGCTCGTGTGCTCTGTTAGTAAACCTGTGGTTTCATTAGTGCTGGAAGCAGCCTGAGCGTCTCAGCGGAGACATTCAGCTGATTTACTGCCGTCGGCCTGTCAGGAAGACCGAACCACTGTTGTGGTGCTTAGGGTAAACTGGCACACAGCAGCAGAAAACACGTTCACCGAACCACATATATATAAATAAAAATTTAAGTATTGAATTAAGTAAAATCTACTTAACTAAGTTAGGTAAAATTAGCAAAGGAAATACGTAAATTTAACATGGCCAGTTAAGAGTTTGATGAGTAATTTCTACTTAATTATTTTGTTAAATATGCTATACTCAAGTACATTTCCCTCAGTTACAGTTTATAAAATGTACTCAATGTACAATGTAGCACTGGAAAACAACCATGCTATTAAAGCATGTGGTTCACTTGCAAACATGTAAGCAAGCAAGTAGACAGCTTGTTATCCTTTGAAGATAATAAACCCACTAAATATAATTATTACCCAAATGAACACAGAGACCTCAATACTTGGTACACCATACACAATGACAGTAACAATCAGTGGATAGTGTTTGAGTACAAATGGGTCATTTTGAGTAGAAAATTAACTCCAGATATCACAAAACAGTAAGTTACTAAACCGAACGACAAAAGCAACCATAAAACAGTGTAAATACAACTCGAAAACAGTGAAAATGTTAACCTTTTTAATTATTCATGCCCTAGTGCATGATGGGAAATACGGGATCATAACTTTGATATTTACTTAAAGAATCCTTGTAAACATAACAAACAATTCCAAGTAAAATATGCTTATAATTTCAAACTTTAATTTCCACAAGCATAATTTGAGTAGTAATATAGAACTTACTGTATTTTTTTAATTCTTGCCTGAACTAAATTATTTAATGTAGAAATTACATTTGTTTTTATGTAGTATTTACTTCACCACAAAATCCTTTTTATCAGTGAAAGAAACGCAATACTGACTGACTGGAGGAGAAGAGGAGCTGAGAGAGTAAAATAATTTCCTAACGTCAGGCCGCAGGCATGTCTCACACACACACACACACACACACACACACACACACACACACACACACACAAATTACAGACAGCAAACAGCCGCCAGGGAAAGCTCTCGCAGCTCCAAATGTCACAGGACAGAACGACACAATGTACCGACCCTTCACAGCTGCCCAGAGTTTATGATACATTGTAACGTTGGTTCATTATAGAACTCTTGATACATTGTATCAACCCTTCACATAGACTCTGAGAAAAAAGGTACAAAAATGTACTAATATGTGCACTTTAGATACCAATATGTACTTTTAAAGTACTAATGTGTATTTTAAGGTACTAATATGTTGCACTTAGGGGTAAATAATGTACCTTTTAGATTTTTTACCTTAGGATCCCACCCCAGCAACAGCTTTGTTACGTTTTTTCCGAGAGTGTAGAGATACAATGTAGCGACCTATTGGTCTGGTTAAACTCTCAAATGTACCACCCTGAACATAACCTCCAAGTAACCCCTTGAGAACTGATCGTTATGATCAGACATATGAAATATACTCACTGTAAGTCGCTCTAATGTTTCCTGACAGCTCCTCTGAGCTTTCTGCATGAAATGCACCATGAAATATCCTCATGATTATGTTGAATACTTCCATGCATATTAATGCAACTCCCATGCGCATTCTAGATATGCAATATCTCTAGATCAACATGCAATATCCTTTAAATTAACCCGAGTGTTCATATTTTATCTTTGATTCAATACACTCACTATAACAGCTCACATTTTTCCAGACAGCATATAAAAAGCATGCAACATCCTCAGATTTAACACCTGCATGCTCATTTTTATAATCAGAGACTGTATGCACATAAATATTGACTTTAATATGCACAGTGGTGGGTGTATTTAAATGCCGCTCCCCTCTAATGTTTCCTGACAGCTCCTCTGAGCTTTCTGCATGAAATGCACCGGAGGGGACACAAAACATGCAATATCCTCAAAATTAACCCCTGACGGCTTATGTTTATGAGCACACACGTGACAGTTAAAATGAACACAGTAGTGGGAGTATTTGAATGCAACTCCCTCTGATGTTTCCTGACAGCTCTTTTGTGCATCCTGCGCGAGATGCAAAGAGTTCAGACGTGCCAAAAAGCATATGCATGTGCATATAGTAAATATGTAAACATTCACTTTAACATGCATGAGTCATGACAACACGCCTTTAGGATTCCCCACAGATGCTCAATGCATTTCTGAAGCCAAAAAGCAGCAAACATTCTCAAAATGATCACCAGATCGCTGTTTATCATCATACACTCTATATAGTTAAATAGTAGTTAGTATATAACTAGTATAGTTAAACGCAACTCCCTCTAATGCTTCCTGACAACTCCTCTGGGCTTTTGCATATGAATTTACATTCAAGAAATGTGTGATATCGATACAAGACACTTGGGTTACGCACAAACACCAGCAGAGAAAGCAAATCTTACTTTCCAAGTTCTTCATACAGCTGGTACTCGTCGGTGAAGCGCGTGCAAGTTGTCGTTGCCATTTCTCAGCCCTCAGCGTTCGCGGCAATATCTGAGCTGTGTCCAGCACTACGATTATTCTGCTGTGTCTTCGACTTGCGGGATTTTTGAGGACAAAACTTAAACGTGGGTCCGGATTCGAGCGAGGTAGAGTAGAGGTTCGCCGACGAGCAGGCTCGACTGCTTTACCGACCTCTCACCGAATGCGCCGTTCAGCTGCAGTGCACTTGTTTTCCGCTGCGTCAGTCACCGCTGGAGGGCGCAGCGGAGCTTCTGTTTATGGCGTTACACCTGCAACATCTTCTTTCCGTTTCACACCAACTTTACTAGTTACTTGAAAAAAGTAATCTGATTACGTAACTTGCGGTACTTGTAATGTATTACCCCCAACACTGTTCATTAGACCATTTATATACAGTTCAGTATCGTTTATATATATTATTTATAATGTCCATATACCGCACTTAAAAGGTCATTCTATATCCTCCTGAGAACAAAAAAAAAGTTTTGTGAATTTTGTTGTTTTTTATGTCATTGCATTGATTGGAGCATAAGAAACAAACGGAGAACAAATGGAAAACAGTTTTGAAAAAAAATATATATTTTTTATTCATATTATATTTTATGTCCTTTGTAGAGGACGCCAGGACTAAGTTATTAAAAAAAAAAAAAAAAAAAATGTACATGAAAAGGCATGTATAGGTAAAAACAATGTTTTATGTTTTCATTCACCAATCAGTTTTTGGGTTTCAGGTTATTTTTAACCAAACTTTGTACAAAGATATAACAGAATGATTTGATATACTACTGTACTTTATGGAATATGTGCGTATAATAAATTGGTATTCCCGTTCTATTCAATGTATCTATACGTTGCATCTAATTTGCATATTAATGTGTTCTTGGGGCAAACCATCATGAAAAAAAGAAGTGTTATAATGGGAGTAATAACTTGGCAATATTATCATAAGAATATCTCATATTTCATAGGAATATTGATCTATAATTTCTTTCCCTATTGACTTGTGTTTCCCCAAAATCTCTAATTAACATGATGTTTGTCCTGGTGTCCTCTACAGAAGACATGTATGAAAATGATGCCGCGTTTCGTAACAAAAAGTCATATTCCGATTTGAAACACCATAATTTTTCAGATTTTTTTCATTTTTCTGAGATGTTTATTTATGACAAACAATTTGAAAATTACCCAGATGTAAATGATAATTACAAAACATTATCATATTTCCCTTTGAGTGCTAAATTTGATCATTCTGTCAATATCAGTCATATTTAAAGACCAAGCCGAGGGAGTGTTTATGATCAAACCTCCAAACATTTGATATCTCTAAAAAGCCCTGAATGTGTGGTCTCAGAGAAATTCACAAAAATATAATTCTAAAGTCTATGCTTGGCACCCTTAGTAAATATGAGCAAAGAAGGCTGTGAAAATAAATCTGTATGGTTTATCCTTTTGATCTTTCATTAAAAAAAAAATCACTAAAAAATCTAAGCTATCTTATGAGTAAATTATCTCAAGGATATCCCATTCATACTTACATATTTTTTTAGTGCACCAAGGTGACTAGAAACATGAAATTGTCCAGCCATGACTTTCTGTTTGACAGAAAGGTATAGATATGAGGTAACACAAAGGCCAAATTTCCATGATCATCCATCACAATGTATAAAACCAAAGAATATAGTTCTGATATGCAGCAAAAGATTGTTGAGCATCACAAAATAGAAAGTGGATGTAAGAAAATTGCTAAAGCATTAAAAAAAAAAATCCCTTTTTTACCATCAGGGCAAAAATTAAGATCTTTCAATCAACAGGATATATTACGATTCTGTGAGGAGGAGAGTTTGAGTGGCCAAAGACTCTCCGAGGTTCACAGCTAAAGAATTGTAGAAATTAGTTTAGTCCTGGGGACAGAAAGCCTTAAAAAAATATCAAACAGTGCCTACATCACCACAAGTTGTTTGGGAGTGTTTCAAGAAAAATCCTCTGCTCTCACCCGAAAACAAACTCCAGCATGTTCAGTTGCCAGACACTACTGGGACTTCAAACGGGACTGAGTTTTATGGTCAAGTGAAGTTTAAAAAAAGAGCTTTTTGGCACACAAGAGATAGGTTTGGTGCACACAGCGATAAAAAAGTACCCCATGCCCACAGTTAAATATACTGCTGGATCTTTAATCTTGTGGGCCTATTTTTCTGCCAAAGGTCCTGAACATCTTGCTCAGATACATGGCATAACAGATTCTAGCAAATACCAATATAGCATATACCAGCAGATTAATATATATATCTATATATACAGTGGGTACGGAAAGTATTCAGACCCCCTTCAATTTTTCACTCTGTTATATTGCAGCCATTTGCTACTGCAATATAACAAAGAGTGAAAAATTTAAGGGGGTCTGAATACTTTCCGTACCCACTGTATATCTATATATATGTATATATATATATATATATCAAAACCTGACTGCCTGTGCTAGAAATCTTATAATGGGCCATGATTAGATCTTTCAACAGCACAATTATCCAAAACAAACATCAAAATCAACAAAAATGTGTCACGGAGCACAAAATTAAAGTTCTGCCATGACCGTCCCAGTTCTCTGAGCTGAACCCTATAGAAAATGAGTGGGGTGAACTAAAGAGACCAAAATTTGGGGGTTTTATTATTTTAAAAAACTTATTTTTATGAAATGGTTAGCTTGAAAAGTGTGCTTGTACCAGTACTTCGTTATCTAATACAGTGTGACAGCAATATAAAAAAAGCAATCAATAAGAAAAAAAAAATTACATATGCAAAAGGTTTTATTTGATTCAGGCACAAAAATCTGATGCAAATGATGGAAACAAGTGAAAAGACTTTTTCCTCCTGTGTGAACTCCAGCAATCTGCTTAAAGAAACGGCACATATCTGATGAAACTTGGATTTCACTGTTGCTATTGTAGATCACTGAAATAGTATGAAAACTAACAAACAATACGTCCTGAATACAGTCAGTAACTGGGCAAATGTAAGATCAACTCATTTCATAAAACACTAAAAATTATAAATGATCATCGGCCCATTTTGCATGCCAAACAGTAACTAAACATGAGACAATAATCAGTGTCAGCGAATCAGTTATATTGGCATGAGATGTGCAGTGCAGACACTGTTGATGTTCATTTGGTAGAACCGCAAGAAACCGACACCATTACTGTACTTCAGTGTGTGTGTGATACAGTAAGTGCTGACTTTACATCTGGCACTGTCATGTGACCTCAAAGCTGGACAGCGCTGGGTGGGATGTTGAACATGGAGGGGTCAAACTCTTGGCCTTTAAACGGAGATCCTTCAGCATTCCAGCCCATCTTCAGCATCTCATGGACTTTCTGAAACACAAAGTAAAACATTTTTCAACACAATAGCCCGATAGTTTCTCACGCAAACAAGTGCCAAAGCTTTAAAAGGCATAATTCACTCAAAAATTAAAATTTGCTGAGAATGTATTTACCCTCAGGCCATCAAAGATGTAGAGGAGTTTGTTTCTTCATCAGAACAGATTTGGAGATATGTAGCATTGCATCACTTGCTCACCAATGGATCCTCTTCAGTGAATGGGTGCCGTCAGAATGAGAGTCCAAACAGCTGATAAAAACATCACAATAATCCACACCACTCCAGTCTATCAGTTAACATCTTGTAAAGTGAAAAACTGCATGTTTATAAGAAAGGATTCCATCATTAAGACATCATTAATTAACTTAAACCGTTGCTTCTGGACAAAATATCCTATCCATAATCCATAATGATGCTTCCTCCAGTGAAAAAGTCCATCCCCTGTTGTCCTCTCACATCAAAATCCACCCACATGTTTTTTAAGGACTGTTTGTGTTTGTAAACTATGCTTGATCTGTGCATATTTCTCTCCTGATTCAGACGAGTCAACTTTTTCACAGGAGAAATCAATATTATGCATAGAAGACAAGTATTTTAGCCAGACGCAATGGTTTTAAGATAAAATGATGGACTTGTTTCTTACGAACACACAACTTTTCACTTCACAAGACATTAACAGATGGACTGGAGTGGTGTGGATTACTTGTGGATTATTGTGATGTTTTTATCAGCTCTCATTCTGACGGCACCCATTCACTGCAGAGAATCCATTGGTGAGTGAGTGATGTAATGATGCATTTCTCCAAATCTGATCTGATGAAGAAACAAACTCATCCATTTCTCGGACGGCCTAAGGGTGAGTACATTTTTAGCAGTTTTCATTTTTGGGTGAACTATTCTAACTATTCCAGAGCAGTAATGAAGCAACATAGAAAATAATTTCCATTGCTTGCTCACAATCTCATGGCTCTGTGGTTTCCCCTGGAGTTTTTGGTGGTAATCAAACGACAGGCGGTCCAGTACAGCATGCTCCTCTTCATCTACAGTTGCCATAGAGCGTTCCCGGTTGATCTGGTTCACATCGATCTCAGCCTCGCCCTTCAACACGGCGCTCCACCAAACCTCCCCGGTTTTACTGAGAGACAGCTGGAGGAAAAGTCCAAATGACCATCATGACTGTCTGTCTACAGCTCCTAACAAAATATATCAGACCTGTATCCATCTTACACTGCCTCAAATTATTCAAATAAAATTCCATAGAATATCTAGAGATAGAATACAGTGTATACAGAATACAATTTAATGACAGCAAATAAGATGCATACAAAACAGGGTTGCTATTGTTAACTAGAGGGTTTCTGCAGGTTTTATGAAGGCAAATTTAAGACATTTGAAGACCTTTTTAAGACCAGGTAAACAATATGGAAATAACTTTTACTGTACCTACTGCAAAAATGTGATGTCTTGCTTTTCAGTGCAAATGTCTAAAGATTCATAATTCAAGATACATTTACTCAAGCTGCAAAATGACATAAGATAAGAAGTCTTGTTTTCTGAGAAATTGTGCGAGTTTGTGATTAAAAAAGAACAAATATTTGCCAAAGGGGTAAGAAAAACACATTCACAAGGAAAACAATTATACCACAGTGACAGATTTGTTATTATTTTAAAAATAAACTCAATTAATTTTGTTTAATATCTCAGAAAACAAGACTTCATATCTTCATTTTGTAACTCAAGCAAATATTTCTTGATTTAAGGATGTTTACATACTGTACTTGTACTGGAAAACAAGACAAAAATACAGAGGAAGATCTTAATTTTTTTTTTTTTGCAGTGCATGCAACATTTAATGCCATGACCTTATGAATCTTAAGACCTTTTTAAAAGGAACATTCCACTATTTTTGAAAATAGGCTCATTTTCTAACTCCCCTAGAGTTAAACAGTTGAGTTTTACAGCCGAATGGATTCGAAAACGGTAAAACTCAACTGTTTAACTCTAGGGGAGTTGGAAAATGAGCCTATTTTCAAAAATAGTGGAGTGTTCCTTTAAGGCCTCAATCTGTGTATACAGTAAGGGCGAATTATGACTTTTTAAGACCCACAGAAACCCAGTAACTAAAACTACTAAAACATTTTTGCTGAAATAAAATGAAATATAAATATTAGATGAAAAACGAACTTATTTCAGTTAAGGCGGGCGTACACGGTGCGATTTTTGCTGTCGTACGAGCTCGCAGGCGATTTTTTTTAAATTCGTGGCGTATGTGCGGTTGAACGAGACGATTTGGCGATCCATCTGAAGTTGACCAATCAGAAGATGACAAAAACCATATAGTCTGTAATAATTTTAGTTTAATTATACAGTTCTGTTTTTTATTTGTTATTCCGAATGTGTCAAATTTGCCGTTCAGCTTTATGAATGAATATGCCTAATGCTTACGTCAAAGTTTGTAAAATCGTAGTAAATTCGTGTCATGTGTGACTGCCTCCGTACGTTTTCGGATAAACTCAGTCGTGCCAAAGCTCACGACGTTCCGACCTTCAGAATCGCACCGTGTACACCCACCTTTAGTTGCCAAGGCAACATTTCGAATTTTTGTTTCGCTTAAATTACTTACTGGAAATAAAATGAAAACTTGAAATAAATAATATTAAATAAAAATGATGAATTTACTATAATAGTATATAAATAATACTAAAATAACAGTAATACAAATTTGCTGAAATTGCATTTAAAATTCACAGACATCTGAAAACCAAGTACTTATAAACTGACAAGACTGTTAGTGAATTCTGAAACTGACAATGAGGAGATAAAACCTCCATCAAGCGGACACAGTCTCAAAATGGCTAATAATAGGCTGATACATCAGACTATCATCATTTCAGATGCACCATACACAAATAATGTGTACCAGAATGCAGCGGCCAGGCTCCAGACTCCACAAGGAATTTTCTGTGTTAATTTTGTGTGTGAATTCGCCCTCCATCAGGACTCTCTGCGATCCTCCCTCGTTCAAGGCCATGCGGACCCTCCCCGGCTGCAGATCCACAGACACCTGCACGCAAAGACGGAACGGAAAGCAGACTGTTATCAAATTAGCTTTGCGGTAAGACTAGACAGCAAGAAAAAAAAAATCAAAATGAAGATTCTGCCAAACTGTAAGACATTAACACTGATAAAATCAGATGGCAGCAGGTTACACTCACCTGTCGGCCTTTAACGATGTTAGGCTGCACATGCACTCGAACTTCCACATCTGTGTAATCCTGCGACCAGGTGTAATTTTCTCTAACCGCGCCATTGTAACTGTCTGCATTCAACTGAAAGCCATCTTGTTTACTGGAAATGTGAAATAGAACTTATTAATAGGTCCAAACAGCGCACAAAAGTTTGAGGTTGGTAAGATTTTTTAATGTTTTTGAAAGAAATTTCTTATGCTCACAAAGTCTGCATTTATTTGATCAAAAATACAACAAAAACAGAAATAGTCAAAAATGATTACAATTTAAAAGAACTGTTTTCTATTTGAATATATTTATTTCTGTGATGCAAAGCTAAATTTCCAGTCTTCAGTGTCACATGATCCTTCAGAAATCATTATAATATGCTGATTTACTGCTCAAGAAACATTTCTTACTATTATCAATGTTGAAAGCAGCTGTGCTGCTTGATATTTTGTTCTTTGAAATAGAAATCTTTTGTAATATTTATAATTGTCTTAACCGCCACTTTTGATCTCAATGACCCCAAACTTTTGAACATTAGTGTCTTTCTGCATTCATATTTTTGGAGCAAATGATCGAAAAGTCAAGCATACACGTTGGCTGCGTCAGAATCAGAGTTTGATGGCGCTGCGGCTCCTGCTGGCTCAGCGGTGCTGCTCTGAGTCTCTCCGTGTTTCTCTGTGCTCTGTGCTGATGGTGCCGCGACAGCCGTGGGCTCTTCTGTGCTCCTCTTCTCCTCCACAGGAGCTTCAGCCTCCTGTTCTGATCGAACCTCCAGCTCCTGTACTGCAGGAGGAGCGGCTTTCTTCTCCTCTGCCAGCCTCGCTGCCCTCTCTCTGTCCTGCTCTGCAAGATTCTCAAATAACTTAAACGTCTGTCAGAAGAAAATGACAGAAAATACACTTACAGTAAATTCAATAGACTCTTCAGTTTATTACAGCAACTATAAAGTGGCATAATAAAAATGATAGATAGAGATAGAGAT
>NW_015549598.1:1830986-1836910 GCF_001515605.1 Sinocyclocheilus anshuiensis | reverse complement strand
GTGTGTGCAATATAACAAAGAGTGAAAAATTTAAGGGGGTCTGTATACTTTCCGTACCCTCTGTGTATATATATATATATATATATATATATATATATTATAATTTTTAATTTAATAAATTACTTTTTAATATAATATTCAATTATTTTAAAGACAGCAATTATAAAGTGGCATAATATAAATAAAATACATTAATAACTTAAATTTTTTATTAAAATTAATGAAATTATTTGTAATAATTAATAAGACACAGTCACAGCAATTATAAAGTGGTATAAAATTTATAATATCAATTATTTAAATTACTTATTTAATGTTCTGAACTAGTACCAAGACACTATTTGAAATATGTAAATATCACAGTACATAATCATTCAGTACCAGTCGTGGCCTCAATACCAAAAATAGGTGTGTGTGTACTCGGATGGGATAAATGCAGAGCACAAATTGCGGCTATTGGCTACAAGTCACGTCGCTTTTCCCCCATTGTTTTCTCAGCTGATGCCATCACTGCAATGCCGCATTTATACTTATTTCTATCCAGTCAGTTTAATGGATCAAAGCTAAAGTCAATCAGTACCTTGAACACCATTTTTTCAGCTACTCCGGGCGGGAAGCCCATGCGGTCCTGTGGGCCGCTGAGGAGGCGGTAGAAGTCCGTCTTTCTGTAAAGGAACCCAAAATAAACCTGCAGAAAATTCTGAATGTTTCCAACATGCTGCAGGATCCCTAACAGCGCGTTATCATACAGCTCAATCATTTCCACCGGAGAAGACATGGCTGAGCAGCTCAGCGGGATCAAATCTGACTGAAAGCTGTCTAATTTCGATGCTTGATGGAAAACAAACATAAAGCAACAGCAGCGCAACAACAGATCTTTCGAGAGCAGCTGCACTTCCTGCTTCTTCTTCTAATGGTGTTTTATGGCGGTTCGCAAGCCAACTTTTGGTGCACTACCGCCACCAACCGGACTGGAGTGTGGCATTGGGAAAAAAAACAACCAAAAACTAAATTCTCCCTTCTAATCCAATTTCTTTAATAACTTTTATAATTGCACCATATACTTCATATTGTTCTGCATTTTCTTTCAAAAGGCTTTGCATACTAAATGTTTCTATGCCCATTTTTACTATTTATTAAAACATGCTCTATTGTTTCTGATATAATATGAAAATTCAGACAAAAAATTAAAAATTAAGGCAACATATAATATATACAAATAATAAAATATATATAAAAAATCTATTTTGGTGAATTTCATAATATTATGCATTAAATTATATTAAATGCATAATATTGTGTAATTTAAAAATGTATAAATAATTAATGCATAATATTAGGAAATTCAATTTTTTAAACAAAATAATTACAATTATTAATATAGTATTCTTGTTTTTTTTTTTTTTTTTATTTAAGAACATATTTAAGAACATGAATATATATATATATATATATATATATATATATTGCTTTATATATAGCTAGTTTATCAACCATTTCATTAGCCTCAACTCCCACAGGAAACCCCAGGGACATTATTAAACTTACACTACTTATTCTTAACAAACGTGCAAGAATCTTATAAATTATGTTTTTGCCTTGGTGATTTTAATCCACTTGCAAGACTTGTCAGTGCTGCATAAGAGTCAGAACAAATTACTACAAATCTTGGTGTTACATCCTCTACCCACTGGCTTGCTCCCATCACAACAATTAATGATGTTGCATACACTCTAAAAAATGCTGGGTTGTTTCAACCCAACTTTGGGTCAAATATGGACTAACCCAACTGTTGGGTTAAATTTTTACATTCAATTTTTAACCCAAACGTTGGGTTAGTCCAAATTTGACCCAAAGTTGGGTTGAAATAACCCAGCATTTTTTAGAGTGTACACTGATATGTGATCAGTTATACTTTCCTTAATACTGTTTTGAAATTTAGGGATATATACTGCAGCAGCTGTTCTACCAGAGACAGGATCTTTAGATAAATGCAACCATGATGAATAAACCTGATCTAAACACTGCTGTACAATAACGTTGGGGGTTTCTTTCTCATTCTTCATTATTGTTTGTGTTTGTAAATCAACTCTTGGCATTGGGAATTTCCATGGTTATGAAGTACTAGATAATACTTCAGTTCTATAGACTATAGTCTGCAATACCAGCTACTTGTGCTTGTGACCTACTCTCTTTGTGACCTTTTATATTGACCCAATAATTCATTCTTAGTTTATATCTACGAAGGTATAAAGGAGCTTCTCCAACTTCTACCTGCATGGCCGCAATGGGAGATGTTCTGAAAGCACCACAACATATCCTTACAGCTTGATTCTGAACTGCTTCAATCTTTTTAAGTATGGTTTCAGATGCAAATCCATATATTATACTACCATAATCCAAACTTGATCTAATTAATGTACAGTATATTCTTTTCAGTGATAATCTACAGGCTCCCCATTCAACCCCTGATAAGCATCCTAAGATGTTTACTCCTGATTTATATTTCTTAATTAACTTATTATAGCATGCATAGCAAAAGTCAGTTTAGATTCCATCCATACACCAAGACATTTAACTGCTGACACCAGCTCTAATTTCTGATTATATAACTTGAATTTAACTTCTGAGACATTTTTCCTTTTACTAAAACATGTGACTTGAGTTTTAGCCCCTGATATTCTAAAGCTCCAGTTATTTGCCTATGTCTCCACTTCATCGACTGCTTTTTGTAACTTTTTCGATACAATGCGATATTACGTCCTCTTTTCCATATGCCCATCATCTGCAAATAATGCACTTCCTATGTCACCATTAACATTATAATTTATCATAATTGAATAACACTGGGCTGCACACACTTCCTTGAGGAGTTCCATTATCTATCTTGTATATTTTAGAATAATCTACTCCAATCCTGACTTGTATTGTTCTTTAAAGCAGAAAATCCACTACGGCACTTCCTGTTCACACAGTACAAAATAAAAGTCTGGCCAAAAATAAACCACTTGAAAAACGTTTTTATTTTATTTTATTACATATTATTGAATTATAATATTATTGAATTGAACTCAATACTGTTAAAGTGTACTAATATGTATATTATAATAATATTAAAATATTTGATACACATAACACGGTATAAAATGTAATTCCCGTGCGGCAGGTGGCAGTAATGCGCTCTTGACGGCTGACGGCCGTGTGCAGTGAATGAGAAAAAACATGGCGACGTCCTTGGTCAGACAAACAAAATTGCTGTCGGTAAGAATTATACCTTTTTTTTTTTGCTATTCTAACTAATAACTCGTTTCTAATCGAGAGTAACTGACGTAGAAGCGGTCTGATAGATATATAGATAGACAGATACTGGCACTGAATACACTTCCTTGAGGAGTTCCATTATCTATCTTGTATATTTTAGAATAATCTACTCCAATCCTGACTTGTATTGTTCTTTAAAGCAGAAAATCCACTACGGCACTTCCTGTTCACACAGTACAAAATAAAAGTCTGGCCAAAAATAAACCACTTGAAAAACGTTTTTATTTTATTTTATTACATATTATTGAATTATAATATTATTGAATTGAACTCAATACTGTTAAAGTGTACTAATATGTATATTATAATAATATTAAAATATTTGATACACATAACACGGTATAAAATGTAATTCCCGTGCGGCAGGTGGCAGTAATGCGCTCTTGACGGCTGACGGCCGTGTGCAGTGAATGAGAAAAAACATGGCGACGTCCTTGGTCAGACAAACAAAATTGCTGTCGGTAAGAATTATACCTTTTTTTTTTTTTGCTATTCTAACTAATAACTCGTTTCTAATCGAGAGTAACTGACGTAGAAGCGGTCTGATAGCTATATAGATAGACAGATACTGGCACTGAATGTAATGTGGAATGGAAATCACGATTTAGATGTAATTTATCAAATATTCTCTATTCCTTAGATTGTGAGCAGCCAGTTAAATTCTGCTGCATGTTTCAGGAACATTCACTGCACTGCAGCTTGTTTGAAGGTATGTGAACTCCAGTGACTTTTGTGCATCTTGTTTATCCAAGCGCATTTAATTTATTCTATCTTCTATTTTTCTATGTATAGTCAAGTGGGGTACATATGGTAAAACAAAAGTACGAAAAAACATTAAAATGTTTGAAAATGTTAACACATTTTACAGCTTTCTATTTTATCTATTGTTGAGCTTCTGCCTTTAAAATTAAAGAAAAGCCTTATTTGCCCCATATTTACATTTATACATACTGCATTATACATACATTTTTATCTTATGTGTTAGTTTTTGTTTTTATCTTGCCAAAAACTGTTTACAATTGTACAGCACTTTGGTACAACACTCGTTGTTTTTAAATGTGCTTTATAAATAAATGTGAACTTGAAGTAGTTTTCAGATTTAATTCTACATCGGACCATCAGTAGTAGGCGAAATCCCTTTGAAACAAAGCCTGGACAAATCGAATATTATATGATGGAAGGACAGAAACAGATTTGACCGCTTACAGTATCAGCAGAATCAGTATTTTTCATCTGCATTTTTAACCCAGAGGATCTGTCTCCTCTCTAACAGAACCGTGCAGCTCGTATTCGAGTGGGTAAAGGAGACAAGTCAGTGACTTATGAGCAGGCGTATCACCCTCATCACATCGGGCACAGGAAAGGCTGGCTCTCACAACACACCAGTAAGTCACAATCTTTGTATTACATCCCCACTCCTTAACCGGTTGGATTCCCAAAATTACTGACACTATAAGGGCTGGTAATCCAGACCTTGTTGGTTCAGTTGCCTGTAGTATCTGTTAATCCCCAAATAACGTTGTTTCATACACTTCCTCGTCCCATAGGTAATCTTCAGGGTGAAGATGGAGCGGCGGAGCGTGTTGTGGAGGATGTCTTCATCAGACGCTTCATGTACGGCACGTTTCACGGCTGTTTAGCGGATGAGGTGGTGATCAAACGCAGAGGAAACCTCCTGGTCATCTGTGCTGTGATTATACAGAAACTCTTACCATCTAAATTCTACTTTCTCATTGGTTACACAGAGGAACTGCTCTCACATTTCTACAAATGTCCTGTTCAAATCGAGATGCAGACAGTAGAAGAAAAAGTAGTCTACAAATATCTCTGAGGCCATGTGTTGTGTGTTTAGAACATTGCTATTAAAGGGAGAAGCTTAAGGAATTTCTCTTTATTTTAGTTTTACACTGTCCAGTAAGTGTAAATGAAGTTTTTTTTAATTTATTTGTGAAATCATTAGTAAAAATATCCACACGATGGTGACGTGAAAGGGTCTTACACTGTGTACTTGTAAAGATTTAAATATTTCTTTATTACTTCATGCCATGGTTGGAAATGAATAGGGGTTTGGTGCAAATATGCTGACAAAATGAGGAAAAAAAAAAAAAAAAGCCACTGCACAGATATACTAACTAAAAGAAATGTAAAATTTGTGGCATTACATTTAAATCTGCTTAGTTTGCATTCTTTTTTTTTTGTTTTTTTTGCAGCATTGAGCATTATAACCAATCACAGGTTTTTGGCCAGTCAGAGGTGCTTAGATTAGTCACCGGTCATGAAGAAGAAAATGCCTGATTGATTGAATTAATTGAATAAATATAAAGTATTTAACATAAAAGATAACACAAATACATATAATAAGGTCATTCTAATTACAAAAGGGAAAATGCCCCGGAAATAAATCCCAGAGGGTAAATATTGCCCCTTAATGGAAAAATAAATGTATGACCCTACTTCATACATTAAGTTTTTGTTGTTAAAGTTTTTTTTTCCACTCAAAAAGCAGTGAATAATGTATTTTGCATTTTTATTTTAAATGTATTTTATAAATTGATCCGAGGATTAAAATCACTTTTTTTAAATCAGTCATCAATAATTATGAC
>NW_015549598.1:1807773-1830912 GCF_001515605.1 Sinocyclocheilus anshuiensis | reverse complement strand
TATATAAAAAAATTAATATTCCCAGTTTCTTAATTTAATCAGTCTAGATGACTTTCAATCAGAACCATACATTAAAATAAATATTAAAATCCTTAAAAAGGAAAAGATTTTGCATCAAGTGGACACCGCAAAGTAAGTCTTTTTTTCATAAATGTATTGATTCTTCAAAACTAAACATTTGTATCATATAAAAGCACAAACACTGCTTTTAGTGCAAAAGGGCACAATCATATCTCAGATTAAAATTGGCAAATTTCCCTTTATCTTTTTAAAATAACATCAGAACAGGATTTCCACCGAGGCACATGAGCATGTGCAGTTATGGATACATATAAGGTTTAATTCACAGTATGAAAAATCTAAAACAACCACGCATAACTGAAAATAAAGGTCAAACAGAAAAACAACTCTTAAAATGCAAAGGGTGAATGTTTTGATGGTAGTATATTTAGCCAAACACGACGAGACTTGAATTAAACATTCATTCATCATAAAAGTGCTGAAAATTTTTTGCAGCAGGAAGTAAGGCAAGACTGACGTCAAGTAAACCTTCAGTTGAACTGTTTCAAGCCCTTAGAAACTGTTCATGTAGCTGTATGACAGCATATGAACTAGAATCACGCTGTAGATACATTCACATTTGAAGGAGGGAAGTGTGTGTGACTTCCCAGATCAGAATTAAAGGGAGAGCTCATGCCAAATATTACATTTCTGTAAATATTTACTCACCCTAATGTCATCAGAACCTGTATGACTTTCTTTCTCGCATCAACTGCAAATCCATCCACTTTCATTGTATGGTAGAAAGAAAAAAGTATGGGTTTAGAACACCATAAGAGTGAGTAAATACTGACAGGATATGAACTCTCTCTTTAAGAATTTCGGGGGAGATGTGTGCAAGTGAACACCCCGATACATCTTCACATTACTGAACTTAGCGTTCGTTGCTAGAGCTGGGGTCCGGCCTGCCCTCTGGCATGGTTTTATTTGATGTTTCGACAGCTGTCGCCTGTGCAGGACTGCAGCTTGATCAGCCTTTGGTTCATGATCTGCAGAAGCGCAGGATCGACCTTCTTCACGATGTTCTCCAGCTCATGGGGATCTGACGTCAGGTTGTAAACCTCTACAAACGACTGCAGGAGATCACAGGGGAAATTCATTGAGGTTCAGCGTAAAGTTTGGTCCACAACTGCCCACCTGACTGACATGTGCTCACCTCATTGTCTGCAAACTCGCAGTACTGCAGGTTGGCATCCTTCAGAACTCTGACGCAGGCATACGTGTTGTTGAAGGCATCTTCACATACGCAGTCTGGGAAGCATTCCTAGAAATCAGGAGATGTTGATGAGCAAATGCATCAATGCCATTTTTGGTTCCAAAAGAACCTTTCAGTGATCAGTTCTTAAAAAAAATCTTTTTTTTTACCAACTTTTTCCCACTATGAAGAACCTTTTGCACAATTGAAAGATTCCATGGATGTTAAAGGTTCTTCATGGAACCATCAATGCCAATAAAGAAGCTTAGTTTTTAAGAGTGTAGTAAATGATTCCTGAAACACTTACAGCTAGCCCAGGGCCGAGTTTAGGGCAGCTGGGATCTTCAGAGGAATGTCCCTCACCGGTGTACTCAACCAGAAAGAAGGGCCGTTCGGTGCCATTACGCAACCATGGTGCCTTCATGAGAATATTAGAAGAGAAAAGACACAGAGAAGACTTTCTTTCATTGTGACATTAGACAATCCTCTTTAATTGGTAGAATTCTCATTCATGTAATTTTCATTATTACTGTAATGCAAAAAAGTTATGACAATGGTCTTGCTAGGACATTTTTTCTTGAAAATGAACACTGAATGCAGAAAATATACTTTGATTATAATTAAATACTTCAGAATTTATATAGAGTCATTATAGTATTTTGTAGCTAGTAATGCGATTTGATGGGAAAAGTGCTTAATTTTCACAATGCATAAAAATCTTAATGGTCCTAAAACATGCTTCATTTTTCCTTTATAAAAAAATATGATGTGAAAATATGATGTGGACATGCTTCTGACAGGTTTTGAGAGAAACTACTGATTAAAGGTGAGGGGTTACTAAGATTTCTTTTTTAAAATGTTTTTGAAAGAAGTCTCTTCTGCTCACCAAAGCTGCATTCATTTGATCAAAAACACAGTAAAAACAGTAATATTGTGAAATATTATTACAATTTAAAATAGCTGTTTTCTATGTGAATATATTTTAAAATGTATTTTATTCCTTTGATGAAAAGCTGAATTTTCAGCATCATTACTCCAGTCTTCAGTGTCACATGATCCTTCAGAAATCATTCTAATATGCTGATTTGCTGCTCAAGAAACATTTCTCATTATTATCAATGTTGAAAACAGATGTTCTGCTTCATATTTTTTAGAGAAACTGTGATACATTTTTTTTTTCAGGATTCTGCGACAATTCTCTTTTGTGTACATTATAAATGTATTTTCTGTCACTTTCAATCAATTTAATGCATTCTTGCTAAAAAAAAAAGCATTAATTTCTTTAAAATGTAGTGTAGATTATTTTGCTACTTTGCTACAATACATACATAATACTACACTGAGGTAGGTATTGTAAGGAAAAATACATCAAAACAGGTGAAACGGCATAAATAAATATGTCACATACACATGTACTGAAACAGGAAGTGAAAATCATGACACACTCACCATCTGTGGCAGGAAAGACTGTCCGTCCATGTTGACGGTGGAGAGATTTGCTCCTGCGATGTCCAGGATAGTCATCGAAAGATCTATATTCAGCACGGGAGACTAGCGGACAGGCAAATAGATGTTATAGAATTTTTACATAGAACAATATATGTGACCCTGGACCACAAAACCTCTTAAGTGTCAATTTTTCGAAATTGAGATTTATACATCATCTGAAAGCTGAATAAATAAGCTTTCCATTGATGTATGGTTTGTTATAGGACGATATTTGGCCGAGATACAACTATTTGAAAATCTGGAATCTGAGAGTGCAAAAAAATCTAAATATTGAGAAAATCTCCTTTAAAGTTGTCCAAATGAAGTTCTTAGCAATGCATATTACTAATCAAAAATTAAGTTTTGATATATTTACGGTAGGAAATTTACTAAATATTTTCATGGAACATGATCTTTACTTAATATCCTAATGATTTTTGGCATAAAAGAAAAATCAATAATTTTGACCCATACAATGTATTTTTGGCTATTGTTACAAATATACCGCAGCGACTTAAGACTGTTTTTGTGCTCCAGGGTCACATATTTAGACATGTTGTTCACTAAATCAGTCTTCTAACCTGAAGTGTTTGTTTAGGTTTGATTCCTGGACCCCGAACCAAGAGAGGGATGCGAATATCAAACTCATAAAGCTGTCTCTTGTCAATGGGCAATGAGAACTGGCCTGAAATCAATTGAAAAATAAGGTGTCATAAACTCAGGCGACAACAGGTCAATAAAACTGTGGAGACTGAGGACACACCGGTGTGATAGCCGTGATCAGATGTGTAGAAGATGTATGTGTTGTTCAACTCCTTTATTGAATCCAGTTTCTTAATCAGCTGCTCCACCATGTCGTCCACTGACAGAAGCGTCTGCCACCTATCACAGATATTAAACACACATATCTCAATAGAAAGATTTATTTGATAGAACGTTGTATGAAATCTATATTTGCGTACCTCCTGCGGTAAGCGTTATCAAGGTACTCAATGGAGCTGTTTGGCATTGGATTTGCAGGTTGCCGTAGTAACCAATGTTTATCCTAAAATCAGAGAAACAGCATCTTAGGTCAAGAAATGCTTGCATGAAATTGCACCAAAATATAATTTAGCAATATGAAAATACAGAAAAAAATTAAACAGGCAACATATAATACAAACAAATAATAAAATATATATTAAATATCTATTCTGTTGAATTTCATAATATTATGTATTAAATTATATTTAATGCATAATATAATGTAATTTTTTTTAAATATAATTAATGCATAATATTATGAAATTAAATTTTTTTAAACAAAATAATATAAATTATTAATATAGTATTCTAGGTGTTGCCATATTAGTTCACAAACATTTCCCCTTTAAGTTAGAAAGAATGATTAAAGATAAAGGAGGCAGATATGTGATTATTTTGGGCCACCTCTATGGAGAAATGGTCACATTAGGCTCGGTCTATACCCCTAATTCTTTTAGTATATTTTTTGCTTCCTTAAGGGTTAGTTCACCCAAAAATGAAAATTAGTCCACAAATTACTCACCTTCAAGTCATCCTAGGTGTAGATTCGCTACAGGAGGCCTTTGTTCACCCCCGGAGCCGTGTGAGACACTTTTTTTTATGGATGGGCGCTTTTTATTTAACTTCTTTTAGACTGATGCATGCAATACCCGCTGAGTGGTATTAAACAGCTTGAAAGATCAATGACAATTTTTAATATAACTCCGACTGGATTCGTCTGAAAGAAGAAAGTCATATACACCTAGGATGACTTGAGGGTGAGTGATTTGTGGGCTAATTTTCATTTTTGGGTGAACTAACCCTTTAAGGGATTTGGCATCCTGTTCCAGCCCATCTTGGAGGCCATCGGTTCGCTGAAAAACGGCAAAGCCCCAGGGCCGGATGGTTTTGGTTCAGACTTCTACAAAAAATATGTGGACACTTAATTAGTGATCAATTGTTTAAAGTCTACTCCACTTCATTTGAAAAGGGAACGCTACCTCAAACATTTTACCAGGCAAATATACATCTTATTCTCAAAAAAATAAAAAAATAAAATAAACCTCCAGATGAGTGTTCAGCATATGTCCAATTTCTTTAATTAACACTGTTAGCAAAATTATTTCTAAGGTCTTAGCTATACACTTAGAGACATCCTTGCCTTCTTTAATCAATGAAGACCAGACTGATTTCGTTCGCGATCGTCAATCGTTCACTAACATGAGACGCCTTCTCAGCATTATCCAATATTGCAATCAGACTAAGCAAAGGGCTCTGGTAGTTGCGCTCGCGTAGAGTGTTTTACGGCGATTTGGTCTGGGAGACGAGTTTGTGAAATGGATTCAAATACTTTATGGGTCGCCCCAAGCTTCTATTTTGACAAATGGCATGCATTCTCTTCCCTTTAATCTGAACAGTGGAACTACACAGGGTTGTCCCCTGTCACCACTTCTTTTTGCTTTGGTTCTCGAACCATTGGCAGAGACCATTGGCAACCATGCAGATGTGGTGGGTATTTACATTGACATTGTTTTATACGCAGATGATATCTTATTGTTCTTCACAGAACCTGAGAAGTCGGTGCCAGCTCTTATTAATATAATAGACATCTTCAGTTCGTTCTCAGGCTATAAAAATAATTTAAACAAGTCTGAAGCATTGCCCCTTGGTGCATTTGGCAATATTAATGACCTACCTAATTTCCCATTTAGGTGGTCAGTTGAAGGGTTCTGTTATTTGGGAATTCATGTCCCTGCAAACTTAAACAAGCTATTACATCTCAATGTCACCTCCGTGGTAAAAAAGATCAAAGAAGAACTGGATAGGTGGATGGATCTAACTATATCATGGCTGGGTCGGATAGCGGTAATTAAAATGAACATCCTCCCCAGACTACTGTACCGGTTACAAATGACTCCACTTTACATTGGCAGGAATATGATTAGGGATCTGGAAAAACATTTTTCAAGGTTTATTTGGCATAAAAAGAAACCTAGAAGGAAAATCTTTTACCAATTGAGGCTTGTGGTCTTGCCCTCCCTAATATTCATTTCTGTGACTTGTCTTGTCATGCTAGAATCCTTCTAAATTGGTGTCAAGATATGCACTCAACTATGAATATTGATTAATTTTTTACCTTGCCGTATTCTCCATTCAGCCTGCTTTCTGGGACACTAAGTAAAATTATCCTGAATATGAAAAGCAATCCCTTTGTTCAGGGTACATTAAAGGTGTGGTGAGATTTTTTTGGTAACAACAGCTCCCCAGTTTTACTGACGCCTCTCAATAGGAATCAGGAGTTTCCTCCTGGGGTTAAGGACAGTATATTCCAGCAATGGTTGTGTTTGATGTATAAATCTCAATTTCAAAAAATTGATCCTTATGACTGGTTTTGTGGTCCAGGGTCACAAATGTGTGGGAGAAAGATTTTGGCAGCATCCCTGAGAACAAAGAGTGGGAGAAAGCCTTAAAACATATGGGCAGTATATTTATCTGCAACAAAGCAAAAGAAACCCAGTATAAAATTGTCCATCGCTTGCATTGCACCCCATACATTCTTAACAAAATTAATCCGCAAAGGTCGCCAATTTGTTTAAAGTGTAAGATTAGTGTCGGTACGCATAGCCATATGTTTTGGTTTTGTCCGCTAATCTCACGATTCTGGAGCAAGGTCCAAAGGAGATTAGAGAACATATTTGGTTATACTATATGTAAAGACCCAATAACTCAACACTTGCACCGGGGGACTTAATAACTTTTGCTCAGAAGTTGCTTTTTATTACCCGGGGATGTATCTTACTTAATTGGATTAAGGACAAACCACCATCAATTCACCAGTGGTTTCAAGAGATTTACAGTATACATCCATTTGAAAGAATTAGTGCATCACTTAAGGGAAATGTGGACGCTTTTAGATGTACCTGGTCTTCTTTTTTTGCCATCTTACCAGACTCAACTAAAGAAAGTTTAGAGCTTGGCCAGGTAGGCATAACTTGGAAAATGTAGTAATTTATTTTCAAATGTAATGCTGTTGTTATGTATGCACACTAGGGATGCAAAGGGGTATATATATAAATAAAAACTCACTGACTGGTATTTTGGCTATTTATTTAACAAAAATTCTAAGAACGCATTTTAAAATATATCATGAATTAAAAAAAAAAACAAGCTTCTTGCTCTATTTTAAAAATATGAAACAAAAATATTTAAAAACTGATGCTTTAGATTAATATTAAATTATAGATCAATTCTGAATAATATTTCTATAAATTATAAATTATATTATATCGTCCTCTTTTGGAAGGCTAAACAAAGTAATTTCGCTTTCACAACGAAGCACACAGCGTCTTCACGACATGGCGGCCGCAACAAAACTACAGCGAGAATAAAAGTTACGCCGCCTTTCTTTGCGTGAACATTTAGGCGGCGTTATGCAAATCTTCCCACATCGTGACGTAGACGTGGGGGCGTGTTAGAACGAGCCGTTTTAGGTAGGTGTGGTTGACTCTTAACTTTTATAAAGAATATCTCTTTGGATTTGAGACTTTAGTCTTTGCAACTTTACAGATCTTCTTTATGCACCAAGAGCTTGTAACACTCCAAAGAGAAAGGAAAAATTGAAATCGCATCATATGACCCCTTTAAATCCAACCAAACTCATCGTTTACACCTGCAGTACTTCCTCATAATCTGTCAGATGTCATTAAGGATGAAACTGAAAGCTGAACCTTTCCAGGCATGTTGAAGCTGCCGTTGCGTGGCGCTTTGACGTCGCTGAAGGACTGCTGATACTGAGGGGCGGCCGTCCACGGCGAGTGAGGAGACGGCGGACACAACATCATGAAAAACGGGTGATTGGGGCTCCGCTCCTCCAGGAAATGCAGTGACCGGTTCAACTAGAATCAACATACATGTAAGATATATTTTTTAAAACTTCAGGCAAACAAACAGGATTCACACAGCCCCAGACTGAAAGGGCTTATCTATGGAAAAACAACAATTGTGAGTGGAGTTTAGGACTAGTGTTAATCTGTTTCTGGGACACCTGCCCTAACTTAAATAATAACAGAGCAGCGGTTGGTGACGCAAGATTGCAGCCCAGGTTTCAGATATCAAGCAGTCCAGTCATGCGTCCCACAGAAATGGCATGACACACTGCTGAGTGGACAGGCTGACGTGTGGAGGCACATTCTAACGTTCAGAGTTACACAGAATTAAACTACGTGGCTTCTCAGTCACTCATGAGGCGAACAGATTGTATCTTGTTCTAAAACAGATATTATTTGGTAACCACATTGTGTTAACGGATGCATTTCCAATGTAAAACAAGTTTCATTCAAACAAAACAAAATTCATTGGCTGTCACATTTAGCAGGAAGTAAATGCTTGCAAGAATTGAGTGACTGTTGATGCCTCTAAAAATTAATGATTGATTTAATGTGACATGACATGCTCCAACTTGAAGTCAAATTTCTCTATTTATTTTCCTAATACGCATTCCTAGGCTTATTGTGAACTATTTATCAGGGCTACTTATTCAAAATAAAAAGATTGTCTTTGAAATTTTTTAGTGCTGTCAAACGATTAATCGCGATCAATCGCATCCTAAATAAAAGTTTTTGTTTAAATAATATATACGTGTGTACTGTGTATATTTATTATGTATATGTATATATTTTGAAAATATTTACATGTATATAATTTATATTATATATAAATATATTTAATATACAAATATAACATATTTTTCTTAAATATATACATGTGTGTGTATTTATATATACATAAATATACACAGTACACACATATATTATGTAAGCAAAAACTTTTATTTTGGACGCAATTAATCGTTTGACAGCACTAAAAAAAATGTATGAATATTTAATAACTTGCCTATTTCAGATTTTTAAAAAGCCCCTCCACAAAATAGATAATAAAATATATTTATAATGTATTTAATAACTTGCCTATTTCAGATTTTTAAAAAGCCCCTCCACAAAATAGATAATAAAATATATTTATAATGTATTTATATATATGGGTCAAAGACGAAAAAGGGTTTAAGCATAAAAACAATACTGCTTTAAATAGTTTCGCTTTCACAACGAAGCACACAGCGTCTTCACGACATGGCGGCCGCAACAAAACTACAGCGAGAATAAAAGTTACGCCGCCTTTCTTTGCGTGAACATTTAGGCGGCGTTATGCAAATCTTCCCACATCGTGACGTAGACGTGGGGGCGTGTTAGAACGAGCCGTTTTAGGTAGGTGTGGTTGACTCTTAACTTTTATAAAGAATATCTCTTTGGATTTGAGACTTTAGTCTTTGCAACTTTACAGATCTTCTTTATGCACCAAGAGCTTGTAACACTCCAAAGAGAAAGGAAAAATTGAAATCGCATCATATGACCCCTTTAAATCCAACCAAACTCATCGTTTACACCTGCAGTACTTCCTCATAATCTGTCAGATGTCATTAAGGATGAAACTGAAAGCTGAACCTTTCCAGGCATGTTGAAGCTGCCGTTGCGTGGCGCTTTGACGTCGCTGAAGGACTGCTGATACTGAGGGGCGGCCGTCCACGGCGAGTGAGGAGACGGCGGACACAACATCATGAAAAACGGGTGATTGGGGCTCCGCTCCTCCAGGAAATGCAGTGACCGGTTCAACTAGAATCAACATACATGTAAGATATATTTTTTAAAACTTCAGGCAAACAAACAGGATTCACACAGCCCCAGACTGAAAGGGCTTATCTATGGAAAAACAACAATTGTGAGTGGAGTTTAGGACTAGTGTTAATCTGTTTCTGGGACACCTGCCCTAACTTAAATAATAACAGAGCAGCGGTTGGTGACGCAAGATTGCAGCCCAGGTTTCAGATATCAAGCAGTCCAGTCATGCGTCCCACAGAAATCGCATGACACACTGCTGAGTGGACAGGCTGACGTGTGGAGGCACATTCTAACGTTCAGAGTTACACAGAATTAAACTACGTGGCTTCTCAGTCACTCATGAGGCGAACAGATTGTATCTTGTTCTAAAACAGATATTATTTGGTAACCACATTGTGTTAACGGATGCATTTCCAATGTAAAACAAGTTTCATTCAAACAAAACAAAATTCATTGGCTGTCACATTTAGCAGGAAGTAAATGCTTGCAAGAATTGAGTGACTGTTGATGCCTCTAAAAATTAATGATTGATTTAATGTGACATGACATGCTCCAACTTGAAGTCAAATTTCTCTATTTATTTTCCTAATACGCATTCCTAGGCTTATTGTGAACTATTTATCAGGGCTACTTATTCAAAATAAAAAGATTGTCTTTGAAATTTTTTAGTGCTGTCAAACGATTAATCGCGATCAATCGCATCCTAAATAAAAGTTTTTGTTTAAATAATATATACGTGTGTACTGTGTATATTTATTATGTATATGTATATATTTTGAAAATATTTACATGTATATAATTTATATTATATATAAATATATTTAATATACAAATATAACATATTTTTCTTAAATATATACATGTATGTGTGTGTATTTATATATACATAAATATACACAGTACACACATATATTATGTAAGCAAAAACTTTTATTTTGGACGCAATTAATCGTTTGACAGCACTAAAAAAAATGTATGAATATTTAATAACTTGCCTATTTCAGATTTTTAAAAAGCCCCTCCACAAAATAGATAATAAAATATATTTATAATGTATTTATATATATGGGTCAAAGACGAAAAAGGGTTTAAGCATAAAAACAATACTGCTTTAAATAGTTGTTTTTCCAAAAAAAAGAAAAATTAAAACGTTTTCTGTTTAATGTAATTGTATTTTTGTTTTTCTGAGCAAAAAATAAATATCATACATTTTTCCCTGATTTACAGACACCCACTAAAATGTCATTCAGTATAACATTCTTGCATATTTACAACAAAAATCTATTTATGACATATTAAAAAACTAATTCTTTTCACCCCAAATACTAATTAGTTGTAATATTACACTTTTAAAATTTGCCACTATCCTAGGTTTTGCCCATTTGTCAGTAAGAATTTTTTACTAATTTAAAACCCAATCAAATTTAATATGCTCCCTTATTCTTTTATATATTTTAATATGTACACGGCAGAATAAGCATGTTTGAATTTTTACATAACTATAAGTGTTACACTGAATGACAATGGAACATTATTTCAACCAAATTTTGACATTTCTTCTTCAAAAACTTATTTGAAACCTTAAAAGTAGACACTTTACTTGCATTTAATGTGCCTTCTATGGACATAAAATCAATTTCTTTTGATGTGGACATCTTAACGTCTTTGACCCAAACATATATTTATAATTTATTTATATATAAATAAAATAAGTCCATTTTATTCCTCACTGAATATCCTGTTTAACCCAGAAGTGCATCACATTATGGAAGTAAAATTGGTTACAAATTTTGTTTTAATGTTGACTCTACACTTAAAAGCATTAAAAACTTACAACCAGGTCTGTGAGATAGTCCTTCTCATAGTTGTCTCCATGTTTTTCCTCTTTTCCATTCACAGACAGTGTGTAATTGTAATATTTAGAGTTTCCCACCTGCGGATACACAAATAAAACCAAAACACTGTTAGATCATACTACAAAATGAAATATTTGCCCTGAAACCATCAGTAAAAGAGAAATTAAATGGTTCAAAACCAGATCTGCTTTTGCAGTGCAAGTTGTAATGAGACCGCTGCATCACATGACCATACTAAACCATGCATTCTGCACGAATGCTTGTCTATAGGTGACAGACATCATCAGATAAGGGAAGTATAGAACATATTGCAGCACATACAGCTTTTCCCTGCTGATCTGAATGTAAAAGGGAAGTAGTGTTGGAATGCTGCATCAGTTCATGACTTACCAGTGCGTGCCATTGGTCCCAGCCAGGAGGCACATGATCCACACCGCCTGCGTCTTTACTTCCATACTGAGGACACAGAGAGGGATTTATGTGAGCTGTAAGAGGGAAAACAGTGACTGGGAGAATCTCATGAAACCAGTCAAGAACATGCCAGTCATATTTCCTCAAAACTGATATTTTTTAGATTTTAGAAAAATAAGACACTATATTTTGTTGATGAAACGAATGCTATTTAAAGAATTTTTTGCACTGACATTTTTTCACGAAAATTAAGTACCTTTCATCTCCCAATTCTCATTAAAATAATGCAAAGATTTAGACGTGTGCACCCATTTATGTTAAATATATATTATTTAGACTGCAAAGTATTTATACATGGTAGCATTTGTTGTACTACTGCTGCTGACTGAAATAAAAAAGGATTGTATTATAGTACATTTCTGATAATAATCAGAATTTGGGGGATAAATGTGCTTAATCATCATAAAAATGAAGTCACATGACAAAAATCTTAACGGTGCTAAAAGGGGACATATATATATATATATATATATATATTTATTTTGTAGAATTTTGGGTAAAATGTGACCTGGACATGTTTTAGTGAACAACTGGAGATTTTTTGCATTGCAACATTATTTTTTTTATGACAATTAAGCACGTTTTCATCAACCAGTTGTCATTACTATAATGCAAAAAAATATAGAAAATATATATTATATTTAAATAGTGAAGTATTTATATATGATTGCATTTGTTGTACTACTGCAGATAAAAAAAAATATGTATTGTATTGAATCATGGTAATCAGAAAACACAAAAAATATTCTATTCTATTCTAGTCTTGAATTTGAGGTAACCAGGACAGGAAAGTAACTGAAAAGGAACATAAACATTAGCAGTATTTCAAACTTCTCAAACCTGTAGGAATGTTGTTGGCTTAGAACACTTCAGACATTTGAAAGATTGCAAATATTTAAACACGTTGTGCAGAGCTTCTGATATCATTGTACGCAAATTTCAAAAAATGAACACCATGCAAATAGGTCAGTGATAGTGCATAGAGCACCAGGCGGGTCAAAAGCTGACCTGATTCAGGTATTTCCCACCATAGAAGGTCTGGTAGCTCATCTTATTGAGGTAAACCGGAAAGGCAAAGGGCTCGGCCTCCTTCTGCCACGCCGTGCTGCTGCAGTTGCCAGAAATTGAGTTATTTCGGACCAAATGATTGTGTGGATATTTACCAGTGATGATGCTGCTGCGACTGGGACAGCACAGAGGGGTGGCAGTGAACTAAACACAACAGGAAAGGAGAAACTTGTGATATTTGGTCAGAATCATTAAGGTCTTTGGTTTATGGCTGAGCACTCACAGCATTGGAGAAAGTTACACCAGCATCACCGATCAGTTCTTTGGTCTTCTTCATAGGCGTCTGTGGATAAAAAAAGCACTAAATAAGATGGCTATAGTGTCAGTATGATGCATCATCTTAGTTGTTGTTTTTACTTTGGTATTTTTGGAAGTTCACTGATGTACTGTCTCAATAAAATCATATTTTAAATATATATAAGCAGAAAGATTAATGCAAAATCCCCTAGTATAACAAATGCTACAATGTATAAATACTTTTGAATTTAAATAATAAATTTTAATATATTTACATTTAGTCATTTAGCAGACGCTTTTATCCAAAGCGACTCACAAATGAGGACAATAGAAGCAATCAAAACTAACAAAAGAGCAATAATATGAAAGTGCTGTGACAAGTCTCGGTTAGTCTAATGCAGTACAAATAGCAAGGTTTTTTTTTTAACAAATAAAGAAAAACAAGTAGACAATAGAAAAAGAATAGAGAATTACCTTGACCTTGACCTAGTGTTAGAGTTTTTTTTTTTTAAATACAACAAGTAAAAAGAATAGAAAAAGAATAGAGAATGCTAGTGTTAGAGGGTCAGTTTTGATAATAAATGAAAAGTAAACAAGAAGATAGAATAGAAAAAGAATAGAGAATGCTATAGTGTCAGTATATATTTAACATCATTTACTAGATTTTTGCATTATCAGAATGAGAACTGTGAAATTAAATGTGCTTGATTTTCGTGATAAAATGTAACAATGTAAACAAAAAAAAAATCCTATAATAGCCTTCATTGCATCAACAATATAATTTCTTAAATTTGTTCTGTTTGAATTTGAGGTGAATATATGTACATATACATAGTACTAATGTGTGTGCGTGTGTTTGGACATACACCAAGGTAGTACCATGGTATTCTTGGAAATTCACTGATATATTGCCTTAATAAAAATATATATTTTTAAATATTATATTTATATATTGAAAAAAAAAAAACGCAAAATAGGCTAAAATAGCCTTAATTTCAAGAACATCATAAAATGACACTAATTTATTATGGAATTTTTTTTGTGTGTATGTTTGTAAGTTCACTGAAATAAAACGTCAACATTATGGTGCATAAATTAAAGTATCTGAAACCACTGTATGACGTTACAGTACAGCACAACACTTTGTGCAAAAGTGATACGGTCATGGTGCACGACCAATAAAAAAGCATTTGTAGGCTAATTTTGTACACTTACCATTCCCCCCATCTCCACATCCTGGTCGTCGGTGAGAATGAGGATGATGTTGCTCAGTGTGACGCATTCGGAACACCTGAGCGTGCAGGTGAGAAGCGCGACCAGTAGACAGGTGGACACGACCCACGCGCTGGACCTCCACTGACCGACCCACGAGCTCGCCATGAGGCCAAAACCAGACCAAACCCGCAGTCTGGAAGCCTGGAAAAACGGAGTCAAGCAGTCGGGGGCTTTGAGTGGCGAACTGCAGCACACACGGTGGGATGAACTGAGAAAGTTTGAGGAAGTGAGACACTCAGTGTGTCATATGACTGCTGCCTGATCTAACAGCTGATGCGTTCACATAAAGTCACAGTTCATAATGAAGTAATAACATAAAAAAATAACTAAATAATAAATAATAATTTTCTCTTTTTTACACAAAGGTTGTGTCTGTTAAAATATGTTCTGGGTAGTTTTTATTGTTTTAAAATGTTTTATGAATTATTGTTTATTGCTCTGACAACAAAAATATTCCACAATAAATCTTCTGCTTCTCTCTCTCTCTCTCTCTCTCTATATATATATATACATTTAAATATGAGTTTAAATATAAGTTTAAGTATAATTTATATGCCATATGAAAATGCGATATATTTCTATCATTTTCATTTATTCACGTAAGTACTAACAATTCTAGAGAAATTTAGAACAAAAATGGCATCTCAAATGAGCAAAATAAAAGTTGAACAAACATGACCATGTGCGTTTTATTGCAAGGTCACATCCCCTCCCTTTCACGTGATTGTGTGTTATTGTTTTACAATCACATATGGCTTCATGCTATTGTAAATGCATTTGAAGATCAAGAAAATCTGCCCTTTCGCTTTTATTATTTTATTTTTTATTATATAACTACTGTGAGTTAAGTTAATATAGCAAGTCTGCACCCAGTCGGAACACTTTATGGGTGCACCAAAACTTTCTCAACATGTGTACCACTCAAAATAGATCCCCCTGGATACAATCCTATGAGACATGAGGTCTGTCTTCCGATAGGTGGCGCCTGTGGCACAAAAACCTGAGCTCACAGAGTCACATTCAAATATGAAGATGCCTTACGTTTTTGGAGACGTTTGTTTACAACGCTATTAACGTTTAAATATATTAATTAACATTCTTGATACTTTGCTATATAATTGGAATCTGGCAGAACAAATGTAAAATTATTTTTGAATTAATTTTCCAGTAATCACAAATGGCTGCGATTGGTCCGTCTTCACCAGCGCAGAGAAAAGTAACAGATACCACGTGATAACACCGCAGCGATCAGGACAACTTTTAAAGGGGTCATATGATGCGATTTAAATTTTTCCTTTCTCTTTGGAGTGTTACAAGCTCTTGGTGCATAAAGAAGCTCTGTAAAGTTGCAAAGACTAAAGTCTCAAATCCAAAGAGATATTCTTTATAAAAGTTAAGAGTTAACCACACCTACCTAAAACGGCTCGTTCTAACACGCCCCCACATATCTACCTCACTATGTGGGAAGATTTGCATAACGCCACCCAAATGTTCGCGCAAAGAAAGAAGGCGTAACTTTTATTCTCGCTGTAGTATTGTTGTTGCTGCCGCCATGTCGTGAAGGCGCTGTGTGCTTCGTTGTGAAAGCGAAACTACTTTGTTTGGTCTTCCAAAAGAGGACGATATCTGCTTCGTCATGCCTAGAGCTGATCTGTGCTGGTCGCTGAGGAAATACATCAACTTAGTGCTGTGGATCGCCGGATCGGCTTTCACCGTGGACGAAGCGGAGTCCAGCCCAGGGTCGTCACATGTGGTTGCCGCTCCTTCGTCGAATCCGCCGGCCGCGCCGTTCCCCTCACGCTCACGCTAAGCCGTACACAAAATAATGTTATTTTTAGCAGCATAATATGACCCCTTTAATTAAATAATTATACTGATAAGCTTAATTACTTTATAGCTGTTTCATTTAAAAACACCAAGTGAAGAGTTAAATCTGAATACTTATTATCTATACCCACGGTGACTACTTAGAGACAACTTTCGGGCCACCGATGCACGCACTTGTAAGTACTCAGTGTTGCCACATCCACGGTTTTACAGCAGAATTGGGCTACTTTCACACTGTTGCAACGGATTGTTTTTCATGTCAGACCACAATAACGTGATATTTAGCCCCATGGAGTGCGAATTTTACCGGACAAAAGTGTATATTACGTGTATTTTACGCCCGGAACGCGATTGGGCGAGTTTTGGCCTAGTTTTGAGTAGCAATCGGGCTGGTTTTGTTGTGAAAACCTGGCAACCCTTGGTGGAAGTGCAGAAATCAGCACAGAGGGTCTGATCTGATCTACTCTGTGGTGGTGGGGTGATGAAGGTTATATGATTTTTGGCAGAAGGAGGATCCAGAGTGGTTTATTCTAGACTATGATACCATTAAAATGCAGGAAAGTCTCTCTACCTGTTAATAGCCAACATAATGACACCTGTAAATTTCTTAATGTTTCTATATTCATCTTGGAGAGGAAGATGGGAACATCTAGAAGAGCATTTCTTATACGACTAGGATGGAGCAAAGGATTTCTTATTAAAGAAACCTACAGGTACAAACCATCATCACTTTACTACCACCGTGCTTTTTTTGTAGGGGTGCAAATTTCTGTTGGTTTTTCTCTTACAGTTCCTCTGTCACACATGTTGTGTCAGAAAACAACAGTGGAGATGAAGTCCAGGCCTGGTTGGACAACCAAACTGGACGAGATGCCTCCAGTTCTGTCCATTTGTTGGACACCAGGTGGTTTTCGGAGAGCATGGAGGCAGGACATCCCGTTATAGTTCAGGACCGACACATATTAAAGGTACAAGGACAGATTTCACTTGCTGGGTCTGCATTTATGATCACATTACTCAGCAACTGAAGTAAGTATGTAGATGTGTTGCAGGTTAACCCGAAACCCAGCGGAGACCCCACTGCAATGCTGATGAAAAGTTATGCCTGTCAAAGATGAACACCTTTAAAACACCACAATTAATTTCTAACAGTGAGTTATTTATTGTCTAAACAGCTTTCTTTTAGTGGTTAAATACAACTTAACCACTGATTTCTAGTTGTGTCCTCTTTTGGAAGGCCAAACAAAGTAGTTTCGCTTTCACAATGAAACACGCAGCGTCTTCACGACATGGCAGCGGCGGCAGCAACAATACTACAGCGATAATAAAAGTTACGTCTTCTTTCTTTGCGTGAACATTTGGGCGGCGTTATGCAAATCTTCCCACATTGTGACGTAGGTATGTGGGGGCGTGTTAGAACGAGCCGTTTTAGGTAGGCGTGGCTGACTCTTAACTTTTATAAAGAATATCTCTTTGGGTTTGAGACTTTAGTCTTTGCAGCTTTAGGGATCTTATCTATTCACAAACAACTCCAAAGAGAAAGGAAAACTTGAAATCGCATCATATGACCCCTTTAACATATCTATGTAATCGGATATATATAAAATACAATTTGGCCTTTATATTATCTAAAATAATATATAGGTTTTATATGTTAATATTGAATGTTTAATTGTAAAACTGTACAGAATCTGTATGTCAGAGCAAAGACGGAAGAGGAGATTTTTGCCTACCTGGGTCTGTTTACAGTTTACTCCTCCATCTGAACGAAATGCCTGAGTCTGTCCATCTCCGACTAACACTACAAATGTGTCAGTGCTTCCATCACCGAGCCTTATATTATAGCTCCCAGTTATGTTCACATTTCATATGTAAATATTATAGGACGTGATTGAAAAGAGAATGGCCCGCTTTTCGGCATCTTTGTATATTTTAAATATTTTCTTCTTGAATACTGGGGAAGAACAGACTAAATAAGAAAAAAATAAATACACACTAAATTCAGCAGCCATTGTGTTTTGGCAGGCACGTGACACGGCTGTGAAACCTTATAAAAGATGTGTATTTTTTAACATTACTATCTTCCTCCTTTAACTAAAATTAAAATTTAAATTCCCTACTGATACCATTTTTTTCTAAAGTATGACACTTTTTAGTGTGTATGTGTAATACCATAGTAAAAAATAAAAAAATCACATTTAATGAATTAAACCTGCAAGTTTGAATTTAGAAACAATTGAAAGAGTATTTTCTTTTAAAACACTCCAATATTCTCTTAAATGTTTTATTTACAACTGTGTACATTCTTTATAAAACCCTACAGTACAGAATAAATATTATAGTTCATGAATATGACAGTGATTCAGTTACATTACTATCTGAAACGGCCAAAGTACCACAGAAAGTATTTTGAATTAATACAAAAAACACTAACAATATTTTGAGTCTCCTCTCCTAGTCTTTTTATGATATTCTGTCACAGAAGTCTGTAATTCACTAATGGACAGTGTGAAACACTATATTGTTTTATCTCCAGTTTGCAGCCTCTTTAAATGGCGCGTCTTCAGTTTTGACAGGACATAAACGGCCGCGTCTCGTTTTATACCTTTAAGTTGTAATTTATGGCGGTTTGAACCCAGCAGACACCTTCTGCTAACAACATAATTGACCTCTAAATGTCATTTGAACTTCAAAGGGCACATCTATGTTCACACCTCACGTCAGCCTTTGCATTACACTCTTAACAGGAAAAGGAAAGGCCTAAATGCAGCGTTCCCTCCTCCCTCGTCTTTCTCCGCGAGGACACTCCTTTCAGTCAAGTGTCCATGATCTGCAAGCATTCACAAACATGCTGATCTGGCCCCGGCTCCTCAATGATGAGCGTCGTAATAGATGGGGTGGGTGGCTTTCGGCAGTTATGCTCAGCAGGGCTTAATGCCTCCATCACACTTCCCCTCCCCGGTTCCAGGTTTGAAACAAAAGTGCTCTGAATGTGCCACTGGAGCGTCCCGGGACACCTCTGGCCTCGGCTCTGGAGACGGGGCTCCGGGGCTCTGGGGCTCTGGCCGACGGTCTGAGTTCCCGGCGTAATCGCAGACCGGCTTTTCCATCCGGGCCGGTTCCTCGGGTCGTTCTTTGAGCTCGATTCCTCTGATTGGAATAAATGAGGGATTACTGGATGTGTTGCAATCAAACTGATGGGATTAACCAGATTAGTGACTTTCATGGACATTCCCTGCATAACAAACAAAAGACAAGAACACACAGGAACACTAACCAGAGGCCGTATTAAAGTGATTAAACAGACATACGATCATAATTTAAGTGCTAATGGAGTATTGCAGAAATGTAGAAATAAACACAATCTGTGCACACAAAAAGAATAGCAAAGTATTTAGGATTAAGAAATATTCTCAATATTAAGAAGAAAACAAATTTGCAATATATTTGAATATATTTTTAGGTTTTTATCATGAAATTATATAGTATATAATGGGTCACAGGTCGTTTTGGTCTATGCAGTTGCAATATGCAATTTTAATGTCAAATTTAAGAACATTTTAATTTGATTTTTAAACTTATAATAATATTTAGTATTTAAGGTTGTAAAACAAAAACAATTTTGATTTAAAATGAGAATATCATTTAATTTTTCATTTTATTTTACCAGCATATTAATATATACCAGCATAAAGTTGTAACTAAAACAATAAAAATCATTTTCATTGCTTGAAATAAAATAAACATTAACTTAAAATAATGTAGTAAAAAAAAAATAGTAAACTTGAAGTACTAAAATAACTAAAACTGAAATAAAGATTTATAAAATAAAAAAAAACTATTAAAGGGGTCATATGATGCGATTTCAATTTTTCCTTTCTCTTTGGAGTGTTACAAGCTCTTGGTGCATAAAGAAGATCTGTAAAGTTGCAAAGACTAAAGTCTCAAATCCAAAGAGATATTCTTTATAAAAGTTCAGAGTCAGCCACACCTACCTAAAACGGCTCGTTCTAACACGCCCCCACATATCTACCTCACTATGTGGGAAGATTTGCATAACACCGCCCAAATGTTCACGCAAAGAAAGAAGGCGTAACTTTTAGTCTCACTGTAGTTTTGTTGACGCTGCAGCCATGTCGTGAAGACGCTGTGTCCACATAAACACATTTCATTACACCAAATACACAAAATAATGTTCTTTTTAGCAGCATCATATGACCCCTTTAAAAATAATAAAAACAAATATTAAGGACATTTTAATTTTAATTAAAATTATTGTTTTTTTCAAAATGTATAATAATATTTTTGAGAATAACTACACACACACACATATATATATATATATATATATATATATATATATATACTAAAACCTTAAAAACATATTCATTGCTTGAAATGAAATATAATAATATAATAAATATTAACTTCAAATACAATCAAATATAAAACATAAAAAATATAAAACTCAACAAAAACTAAATTGCTAAAACTTTCACTAAAAATAAAAAAAAAACAGAAAATATAAAATAAAAACTAATTCAAAATATTAATAAAACAATATTCACATTTCATTACACCAAATACACAAAATAATGTTCTTTTTAGCAGCATCATATGACCCCTTTAAAAATAATAAAAACAAATATTAAGGACATTTTAATTTTAATTAAAATTATTGTTTTTTTCAAAATGTATAATAATATTTTTGAGAATAACTACACACACAAATATATATACAGTCCTTTAATTTTAATGGTATATTTATATATATCGGTATGCTATGGTGTATATATATATATATATATATATACACCATAGCATACCGATATATATAAATATACCATTAAAATTAAAGGACTGTATATATATTTTATATAGAAATACATTTTATTTCAATATCGGTATGTTGGTGTGTTTATTTTGTGGTGATGTGATGCTGGTTTTGCTCAGCTGGCTGTGTGTGTTCAGCTTCCGGCCCCTGCAGCACTGAGAGAGACACAATACATGAGCAGTCATTACAGAGCAGCAAACAGCCCTATTAGAGATGAAAGGGGCTCAATGAGGACAATCAAAGGCCGTCACCGCCGGGGGCCATTACTCTGAGAGACTGCCGTCTGTAGCGGCGCTTCAGGATAAACTCACTGACGGACACCTCAAACCCACCAGCCTCACAGCCCGTATCACACTGATGGAGCCAGATGTGCTTAACTGCACTCATGATCACAAATAAAAAGAGAACAAAATACTTAAAGTTGTATGGGCTGAGCATCTGTTCTTAATGATCGAAACATTTCCATCAATAACAATAAACTTCCAAAGTTTCTGCTTCCAAAATCAGACTGATACTAATTTATAAGCAAGTAAATAAATAAATGAATAAAATGCTTTATTTTATATCTGATTAGTTTTGCATTAAATAAATTTTAATGTTTTAAGAGAGGATGGACTGCAGAAATCATCTGCATTGCTAAATATATCTTGTAAACAAATAAAAGCCTCTAAATAAAAAATAAATAACAGTCAGTAAAACGTTTATTTATATTTGATTAGTTTTGCATTGGTTTTAAAGAAATTTAAATTATTTATTTAGATTTTTTTTAAACAATGAAAAGCCTCTAAATAAATAGAGTTAAATAAAATAAATAAATAAATAAATTAGCTTTGCATTAGTTTTAAATAAATGTAAATGATTATTAAGGGAGGTTGCACTGCTAAAATCATCTATATTACTATTTTAAAACAATTAGAAACCTCTAAATAAATAAATAATAGTCAATAAAAACTGCTTTATTTTATTACTTTTACTTTAAATAAATTTCAGTGTTTTAAGGGGATGGACTGCCAAAATCATCTGTTGCTATTATTAAATACAGACTTTTATTTGATATTTGATATTTGATATTAAAAAAATTTCATTTTATTAAGAGAGGAAAAACTGCTGACATAATCTACATTGCTATCTTTTAAACAATTATAAATAATAAAGAAAGAAACTTATACCACTATGTGACAAACTTATCACATAGCAAACCTATGTAATACATAACCTTTAAAAGAATCTTTATTTTTAGAATGTCATGCAACTCAAACTCCAAAAATGTTTGCACAAAGAACCTTCTTACGAAGAACACGTTTTGGCTGTAAAGGGTTTTTCAGCTGCTGTGTGGTTGTTTGGAGACTAAACCATTCTTGCTGTGACATTATATGCTCTTCAGATGAGTGTTTTGGATTCTGGGTTCTTTAAAAGCACAGTTATACTGATGATTTTCTAAAAAACAAAACATCTATATGTCTGTATGCTGCTATCAGGTCAGGAACATTATTACAGAAGAGTCTCTCTCTCTCACTGTAATCTGTGCTTTAATGATAGTGTTAGTGAGATGAGAAGTGGACCTGCCGTCTCCAAACCCTCCTGTCTGTCATCCATAAAAACAGACTCCTGTCTGTACTGCAGCCTGATTCCTCTCTGCTGACATGCACATCAAAGTCAGGCCCCGGTTTATCACATATCAGGGCCCGGGGACAGCGGAAACGAGACGGGGACGGTCCTAACACTGAGCCTTACTGGACTATAGAAACCTACAATGCAATTACAGACAGATCAGTGACAGATAAGAGAGGAATGAGATCAGCCTGTTTGTTTGGCCTCTTGCTGAAAGAGAGAGATGGATAGAAATGAAGATATGATGAGAGAGTGTAAACAAATTATCTGCTCTTTGAACCTTTAAATGTGCTGAAGAGGGAAGAATATATACAGATTCGGCTGTCTGAAGGATTTTACTCTCGTTATTTGATCGTTTGAGAAGATGAATTAACAAATTATATAATTTTTCTTTTTTTCCCCCATGATTAATGCTTTGAAAGTTATTGAAAATGAGCTACTTCCATTCAATTTGTGTAATAAAATACATAAATAATAATAAAATAAATAAATTTTACAGTATAAAATACTAAAAATGGCTGTTTTTGAGAACATCCAAAA
>NW_015549598.1:1807599-1807739 GCF_001515605.1 Sinocyclocheilus anshuiensis | reverse complement strand
TATATATAAAATTTTAGAAAAAAATATTTTCTTATAATTACACTACAATGCATAATATTGACTTTTTTGGTGATATTCTTCATATATGGTTGTGTGCTCACGTTTAAAAGACATTATTGGTTTTTAATAATCTATGAACA
>NW_015549598.1:1801419-1807459 GCF_001515605.1 Sinocyclocheilus anshuiensis | reverse complement strand
AACAAAAAACAAAACAAAAAAAGAAATACGCAAACAAGCAAACAACCCTAGAACTAAACAAATAAAAAAGTAATCAAAAAACTATCCAACAAAGCAAACGTAAATAAATGACATGTAAATAAATGATAGATAGATAGATAGATAGATAGAATTGATAAATGAATGAATAAGATGACTTTAACACATTTGCGAGGATCTAGTTTACAGGTGATAAATCTAGTGAACCTCTGTATGCGTAAATCTCCTCCCTTGGCGCCGTCTTTCTGTTGTTGTTTTTCTTCAATGCACCCAAAAGGGATCAAACCCTTCAGATCCTTTAGAAACAATAATGGGACAATCTAAGGCTGTTTTATTTGCTCGTCTGATAATCAAAAGTGGCTGGCAGGCTTTGAAATCATGTATTCTTCAATAGTGGGCCTGATCAAGTTAATCTCGAGCAAGCCGCTGATAAACCAGATCAGCTATGCGTAATGATCCCGTTTGGGGGGGCCAACAGATCCAAGGGCCGGCAGTTATCTCCGTCAGTAGTTGGGTCTCTGCAGACTACTGTGTCCATACTCGTGTAGTGTTTCTAAAACAGCCCATTAACCTCTACCTGCCACTTTAAAAGAGCCGCCTGCTTTGATACCAATACCGGCTGAAAGGGGCATAAACAAGAGCTGAATTAGCCACGTTTGCAGCCACTCACAAGAACATTAAGTGTCTATGAGAGAGACATTTTCACAAAAGGACAGAACTGCAGTTTTGTTCTATTGGAATCAGAGAAACTGACAAGGTTTTTCATAAAAAAAAGTAGTTTAACAGTATTTTTTATTCTAAAGACACTATGAAAAAAAGACCATGAAACATTTATGTTTTATTTTCTGTATTGGAATCAGTAAAATAACTCAGAATGAATGAATAAATACATAATAATAAAAAAAAAATAGGATATTATTGATAATTATTCATGAATTAATAGATAATTATTGACTGATTATTTGACACTATGAAATGTTTGAGCTTCATTTTGTTGTGCTGCAACTGACTCTTATTAAAGAAATAAAAATAAAAAGATTTGAAAAATATTTAGATGTCATTTTTCAAGTTGTTGACATTTCTGTTCTAAAGAGATTATAATAAAGGACTATAAAAATGTTGAAAACTTTATTTTATTGTGCTGAAATGAATGAATGAATCATTTTCTTTACACTATTAAATATTTGAGCTTCATTCTGTAGTGCTGGAACTGTAAATAAATGAATGAACGAACAAAACAAACAGACAAATACTTTTTCCAAGTTGTTGTTTTGCATTCTGTTCTTCTGATAAGGAACTTTAAAATTTGGTTTATTTTATTGTGCATAAATTAATTATTGATATAATTTTTCAAGTTGTAGTTTTACATTAACATTTCTGTTCTAAAGAAATTTTATGATAAAAGGACTATAAAAAAAGATCGAAATCTTAATTTTTTTATTCTGCAAAAAGAAAGAAAGAAAGAATGTTTTAAATTGGATTTAGTTCTGTGGACTTTATGCGGTAACATTTTAGTCAAATAACTAAAACTATGTACCTGTTGGGATTACCAGATATTGCTGTTGATTATGAATTCCAAGCCACTGTGTTTAACCTTGAACTTCCTCCGTCACTCTGTTCTAATGTGGACATATGAAATCACACACACATGCACACCTCAGAGAGGAGACAGGATCAGAGATGGTTTTAGGGAGGGGATTACATCTCCAGACTTACTGGTGCCAGGAGTTAATGGGTTCACTCAAGGCCGATTGAGACGTCTTCATTACCACACTTGTGAAAACTGAAGGGGTGGAGATCAGGGCGCTTCCTTTGATCCGGGGCGAAGTGAATTGTAAATGAGCTGGGATTAGCCCTATAAATACTTGAGCCCCATGCTGGAGGTGTTGACCAGTGAACCCAAAGCCACGCTTACCAGAACACAAACACACATCTGACTCACTCAGTCACAGGACTTCTGCTGGAACCTCACCCTTAAGAAGAAGAACTGCACAACTGCCTTGTGTTATACCGGATATCTGCCTTTCTTTGCTGGATTTGGACACAGTTGGTTCTCTGAGATGAAGGGGCATTTTTCCATCGAGTGGCTTTCTCAAAGCAGCCAGGCTTCGGTATCAACACTTCCCTCAAGCTCTTGGGTCTCTCCCGGCCAGGACATCCCGAGCACCTCTGGCACTGCATCTGAGAGCCTTCCTGGCTTCTACAGCAGATGGAGACCAGAAAACATGGAGAATCGGGAGAAACGTATGGAGCCAGCACAGCCGGGAAACAGTTTGTTGTGTACATCTACGCAAGAGACCGAGTCCAGTGACAACAATATCGTCCAGCAACACACTCACGGTAAAAACACTGTTCTCATAATCCATGTTAATATTGTTGAGTAATCTTTATGCATTTTTTAATGGTTTAATGTAAAATATTTATCTATTTTATTTTGTTTTTAATTTAATTACCAGGAAAATGGTATAAATAGTTCTTTAACATAGTAACAATAAAGGTAAAGTACAGAAGTGAAGCTTTGCCAACACTGGAATAATAAAAATAAAAAAAAGTATTAAAAACAGAAAACAGTTATAAAAGATTTTAAATAATGATTTCATGTAAAATACAGATATAAAAATCCTACTGTTATTTTTGTTTTGTTTTGTTTATTTAACAGTAAAGTATATAGTATCAATGACTTTAACAGTTAAAAGTAAAACTATAAACCACCAACACAGGAAAAAAATACATTTTAAAATATATTCAAATAGATAGGTTATTATTTTACATTTTAAATCATTTAATGTAAAATATGCACCTGTTGTTACTTTTATTGGATTAGTAGTAAAAATTGTCTAAATAATAAAAAATAAATATTTTTGAACATAACTATAGTTAAAAGTACTATTAAAATACTGTTAAAATAATAAATAACACTAAAATACTTATATTAAAACAACAAACTAATTATTTTAAGTATAAATCCATTTCATTTAGTTTGTATTAGGATCCCGTTTTAAAATGTAATGCTAGCAAATTTACAGTTTGCGTGGGATCTGCTTTAATTTACTTTTGTCGTATTTTCCCTACATTTATTTATTTTCAATTGAACATTTTCCATTTAAATGCAAATTTACAAAATGTTTATTTTCTCTTGCTCCCTTGTGTTTATGTATGTATTTATTTTTGTTTCCTGATCGCCTCAGAGCCAGGTTTCAGCAGCAGCACGGAGGAGGAGGAGACATCAGGGTACGAGAGCGAGGGTGGCTGCTCTCTCTCACCTGGGGCCCCTAAAGAACCGGCGCCATCAGTATCTCCCTCTACCGGCCGCAGACCCCGAACGGCCTTCACCGCCGAACAAATCAACAGTCTAGAGACAGCCTTCAAGAGGAACGCTTATCTGGGAGCCCAGGACAAAGCTGAGCTCTGCAAAAGACTAAATCTGTCTGATAAACAGGTACCAGGTCGATTCATTGTTATTATTATTACTATGATTTTAATAATGTGATTTAAAGCGACTGTGTGCTAGTTTTTTTTTTCTTTACCTTGAAATTACTTGATGAGTACTTTCAAAGCACAGCTTCGTGAAGCTTCGAAACCTTTATGAATCATTTGATTCGAACCAGTGATTCGGAGTCATAACGGTTTCTAAAAAATAACATTTTTGTATAATAAAAATGAAGAGCAGTAGTTAAACGTCTCGTATTGGCCTGTTTAGCCGAGCCCTCCATAAAACCAACAAAACAATGAATAAAAGAACATGTTACACGGACACTATTTATATTAAATGATATTTGATGATTTGTTAATACCATTTCTTATATTATACTTTGAAAAAAACTTGGTAGAAGGTGTTTGGCCTGAGTTTTTGTTGCATTTACACAGTTTTGACCAGCAGGCGTCACTAACGTGTGGCGTTTCGAGAGATTCGAAACAATTCAGTTGATTCAAACATTCAAATGGGTTCGATTCGCCCATAGCTACCATTAAATATCAGCTGCATTCTGATGGTACACTAAGTTAATATAACGTCTGTACTGGGGGAGTATGTAAGTTTGGTAAGCGGGTACGAAATTTCGCGAAAAGGGCGGATTGCAACAAATGCGCGCCTACAGCTATCCGCTGTTATTACACTCATTTAACTGTAGGGGGCTCCAAAGTCGCAAAAAGAGTGATTTGACTTTTATGTATTAAATGTGAACTTATCTTATGTTTCTCTCCATCAGATCAGAAACTGGTTCCAGAACCGACGCATGAAGCTGAAACGGACCGTTCAGGACAGTCTGGCTCATGCCTGTCAGGCCAAGGTAGCCTTGCATATGATGCATTACTCCGATCTGCACAGTTTCCGTGCTGCTCCGTATCCCAGCTACTACCAAGAGAGCCCGGCACCTTACAGCCCGGGATTCCACTACAGCCCTGCTACAGCCGGAGGCCTGCCGTCCCTGCCTGTGGAGGCCCTGTATCAGTACAGCACCCTACAGAGCATCAACCCTTCCATGATGAGTCCATACCAGCCCTATCACTCGCAGTACTACAGCACACAGTGAGACGAGAGACCGACAGCAAAACATTCATTTCTGACTGTTAGTCAAGGCGTTCGGCTTGGTTTACATCGTTGCATTTGTGAATACAGGGTGAAGTGCAATAACAAATGTGATCTTTTTTTTATCATTTTGATGAATTATTATTTAAATATGATTGTAAAGTTCTATTTCGTTCATGTCTATGTGTACAAGAGGAGTGTATAAATAAATCATTTTCTATTTGACTACACCGAAGTGTGAAGAGCTTGTTCAAATTTATTTTTATGAAAGAAATTCATATTTTAATTCATCAAAGATGGATTAAATGGACCAAAAGTGACAGAAAAGACTATAATGCTATACAAGATTTCTATTGCAAATAAATGCTTTTCATTTGAACTTTCTATTTATCAAACTGATAATAATAAGAAATGTTTATTGAGCAGCAAAGCAGCATATTAGAATGATTTCTGAAGGATCATGTGACACTGAAGACTGGAGTAATGATGCTGAAAATTCAGCACATTATTACTATTTTAATCAAATAGATGTAGCCTTGGATTTTTCAAAAACATTAAAAAGTTTTACAGACCCCAAACATTTAAAAACACTACAGCAGTGCACTTCAGTATCATTTTGGGGATTTTTTTTTTCTCCAACAAATACACTGAACTGAAACTAAACACCTTTAATCTTATATTTTCAGCATGCTATTATTTATTGCTTACAATTTTAATTTAGCCTGTCAAAATACAAAGAATAAAACATATATGGCCACATTAACTTGAACATTGAGTTACACGTAGTTTAGTACAGAAACATTTAGTTACAGGGTTTCTGCAGGTTTTATGAAGGTAAATGTAAGACTTTGTTTGAAAACACAACTTAAAACAGAACTCCAATTCTTCATTCATTTTACAAAAACAAATAGCATATAACTCAAATACCTCAGTTCCCAACCACTAGAATATAGAAATAACTTTTACTGTATCTTCTGATCAGATCACATTGCAAAAAAATGCTGTTCTTTATTAGTACTTTTTTGTTTTCCAGTGCAAATGTCTAAAGATTCTTAAATCCAGATGCATTTAATTGAGATGCAAAATCATATATGATGTCTGATAAATTGATAACCGATACATTTCTGATAAATTGTGATCTCATAAAAAAAGTGAGTTTATGATTTAAACAAGAACAAATATTCTGCTAATAGGTTCAGAAAAAAATTAATTGAATTAAAAGGAAAAACAAGTTTTCATACTCAGTTGGCAGATACTTGTTCTTGTTTTAAGCGTAAGCACTTAAATCTGTTGTTTCTCAAAAATGAAAAAAAAGACTTAATTTGACACTCCCGACATCTGAGCCACTGAACTCGCAGTGGATTATGTTTGTTTCTGAAGGGAATGCGCCCCCGGTCTACATAAATGCGTCTATGTTCACGAGAATCATTCATGATCCAGCTTCACCTACAGAAGTGAGTATAATGCTTTGTAATGAATCCTTGCAAATCGCCT
>NW_015549598.1:1799353-1801204 GCF_001515605.1 Sinocyclocheilus anshuiensis | reverse complement strand
ACTTTTCATTAAGACCCTAAAGAATCATATCAACTTGTGGAAAATGGGCATCCTATGACCCCTTTAAGTAAATGTAATGTGATCTATGGATGTTTAGATATTAATACTGGAAAACGAGACAAAAATACTGAAAAAGATATTCTTTTTTTTTGCAGTGTATGCAATATTTAATGCCAGGACTATGAATTCTTTGAATACTTTCTGCTCCGATTTAAGATCTTTTAATGCCTTAATTTGTAGAAGGGAAAATTAAGACTTTTTAAGACCCACAGAAACCTGTTAAATAAATGTTTAGTTATCAACTATAATATATAATACAAAACCATCATAAAATCATCTGCTTAAGTTAACATTGAAAAATTTCCTTAAATACTTTTTACCCAAGCGTTTAAATCTATACATTTCTGTACTTTTTAGTTACTCGTTTATTTCAAAAGATATATACAATGGAAATGTAGCTAGGAAAATGTTTTCTATACATTTGATTCACAATCTCTTATGTCAGATCCAAGAACGACTATCAGGATTCATTTTAATAGATCTCCTGCAGCAATTAGCTAATATGAGGAGTTTCTAAGGAATAATGAAAATCACAAAAAGGCGAAACATTTAGGAAAAAAAAAAAAATCTTTTAATGTATAAAACAGATTTTAAAAAGCCAATAATGAAACCCAAACCTCACAAAACCCATTCCTTAACCCAACTAAACAAAAACCATGATTACATTTCCTTACCCCACAACATGTAACACCCCCTCCCCGTTAATTATCATGAATATAGTATGTCAAACTCTAACCATTGTTATGTTAAACTACGCTTACCAAACATAACCAAACAAATGGGGAAATGTAACAAAAGCAACTGCTCTCTCAATGCTGATTGCCGTTTTCTAGACAAAGACAGAATCGAACATCAATGCATTTATACAGTTTTCTGCTGGCCCTTCTTTCCAATCAGTGACTTGTGGATGTGTGGAATCACACCTGTAGGAAAAGACACAAAGACATGCCATTAAAATAATATCAGCCCTAAAACTATCATTTTACAGAATCAAAGCTACGTTTTCTTTTTAACACCCTGCACTAAAAAAAAAAAAAAAAAAATCCAGAGTTGAAAGAAACTCACCTCCGCCAGCAATAGTAGCTTTGATAAGCGAGTCCAACTCCTCATCACCACGGATGGCCAGCTGTAAATGCCTTGGAGTGATACGCTTCACCTTCAGATCCTTGGAGGCATTACCAGCCAACTCCAAAACCTGCGAATATGGGTTTGAACAAGGTTGCATTTGCAAGCATTAGAGACTATTTACACAGTAAGAGAAATCACAGCCAGCCAACAATCTGCCACTATGACATCCAGCAGGCTTGTTTAACAAACCGTGCCAAAATAAAATAATTACCTCAGCAGTCAGGTACTCCAAGATAGCGGCGCTGTACACCGCTGCTGTAGCTCCAACACGACCATGGCTGGTAGTTCGGGTCTTCAGGTGCCTGTGGATACGACCTACAGGGAACTGAAACATAAAAACCAATCAAACTCTCAATATCACTCCGTTAAATTCAACAGCAGTTCATTTGTTCTAATCTGGCAGAGGAATATTTTGAGGAAGTTGTGGCCTAATGGTTAGAGAGTCGGACTCATAACCCAAAGGTTGCGGGGTTCGAGTCTCATACCGGCAGGGATTGTAGGTGGGGGGGGGGAATGTACAGCGCTCTCTCCCACCTTCAATATCATGACTGAGATGCCCTTGAGCAAGGCACCGAACCCCCAACTGCTCCCCGGGTGCTGGCTGCCCACTGCTCCGGGTGTGTGTTCACGGTGTGTGTGTGTTCACTGCTGTGTGTGTGCACT
>NW_015549598.1:1779949-1798719 GCF_001515605.1 Sinocyclocheilus anshuiensis | reverse complement strand
TTTTTTTTTTTTTTTATCATTTTGAATAATGGGGTGAAATTAAAGAAACGCCCCAAAAATGACTGACGTTCAGATTCCTTTTTATTTTTAGTATTTAAACAAAAGTACAAACAAACCAAAGTACATTCAAGCTTGAGGCTAATTTTGGGATTTTTTTAGCGTGTCCAAACAACATAAGCAAAATGCTTCGATGAGAGTTTGGCTCTTATTTATAAACATTACGTTAACTACTCTTATTCATTTTAAATATTGCCATATTCCACCAACCCTGCATCCCAATTATTAAACGCACGCATACATTTTCTGGCTCTTTGATGCGTTTTGCAAAATAATGCACCAAATTCACTTTAATCCATGGTCGGCGCTCTTTTACCAAAACAATGCAAACCCACAAACACCGCGAGCTTATTAAAAGCCATCACGTGTACCAAATTAAAACACGGCACCATTACAATTTACACAAAACACAACCGTCCGAGCTAGGTTATATTTTAGAAATTAGACAATAAAAACTTGCTTTACCATATCGCCAGATGAGCTTCTTCTCTTTTCGCACGAAACGGAGGGAAAACACAATGATGTCCACTTCGGCGTTAGCGCGGTACGTTCCAGCGTAATAACCAACCAGCGAGCTACGTCTTGGTTTGAAATATAAGTTCTGTCCAATCACAGAGCTTTTCTATACGGAGTTTTTTTTTCTTGGACCGCCAGCGCGCACTAGTCTTGTGCGCATGCGTGCCGGCGTCATCATCATTTATTACATTAAAACCGATTAGAAAAACATAAGTATTTTTTATACTGTGATTGGCAATGTTTCGATCACAATGAAATCTATAGAATAATAACTGGCATGTTATAGTGCATCGTATTCTGTTGTAAAAGCTACAATGCATAACATATAAATTGTGTCATTGAGCACGTGTTGTCTCTGTTCAGCTTCCTCTTTTCAACACTAAAATTGTAAACGTGCCCTTGTGAGTCCCTTTTATTGTGCAAGATTATCTCTGTTTTATGACTGACGACCAGTGTAATGTTTGACTAATGGAGAACAAAAGATGACTTTAAATAAAACAAACAGGATTTTGAACACTGGAAAACTGAGCAAACACAGTTTTAATCTATTTCCTTATTTCTACATTTAATGTGCATATCAATGGCTCTTCTTCTTCCTATTTCTTTTTTTAGTTCCTTTCAGGTTTATGTGTTTTATGTTGTGGGGATTGGTCTTAACAGCAGTTAAATGGGTGATTCAAGACTCTGGATATGCATGGCTGAGCAATCGTAATAGGCGAATAATTATAGCGAATTAATTTTTAAACTTAGAAGTAGGCTACCTTTTGAGATATCAATGAAATATGATTTCTAGTGTTCATTAGAAATTGTATATTACTATAATTATGCTACGTTATTATAATTAATTCTCAGTTTCACAGTTCTTTTTATTGGAATGACAATATTACGAACGGTGTTGGACAGAGTGATAATTAAAAACAATTTGCAATCATTTGTACACACAAAAAAAAAAAGAAAAGAAAGAAAAAAAAACTTATCCAACCAGTTACATGCTGGTTACTTGTGTATCGCCTTCTACAATTAAAAGCAATTCAAGAGTGATAATTATTCATGTGCGCGCTTATCACAATCACTTTCTCAGTCTACATTTCAATTTGCACATAATATACCTGTACATACAACTGTCTATTGTTATATACCTGTACATACAATTGTCGATTTGTATATTTTTTTATTCCTTATTTTACTTGTTCTATTTTTTATTTATTTTTATTTTTTATTATCTGTTCATTCTGTTACACTGTGGAAGCGTCTGTCACGAAAACAAATTCCTCGAATGTGTAAACATACCTGGCAATAAAGCTGATTCTTTCACGCGACACATCTGACCTCGAGAATTAAAGGCCGACGTCACGTGTGACGTCATGGCGACGTTCAGCTGATCTACAGTCAGCGTTTACGTCATAGCTCATAATTCAAGAGTGGGCAACCGGCTGATCCTGGGTCAGATTTTAAAATAACATACGCAGAAATACGTAGCACTTTATAAAACTGTTATGCAAATTGTTGTTGATAACATCGTAGGCCTATGCATTTTATAGGAGACAGAATTTCATTGCATTTAAAGTATTCGTTTTTAAATATTAATATAGCCTAAAAATAGTGTTAATAAAGATGAATGCATCTGTTAAATTCACATTTATTTCTGACATTCACTAGTTTTCTGTACAATAGTCCAATACTGTAATATTTCTTTTATTTTAAAATTGTTATGATATTAACATCAAATGCACGTCATATTTGTATCTATTTTCTTTTCTGTCACTTTTATTGCATTGTTGCGCTGGCAGTACAAAGCAGCCAAGTACTTTTATGATAAAAAAAAAACAAAAAAAAGATAATGTTTGTTAGTTCTCCTTCAAAGCTTTAGCTGAGCTCCAGAAGGACAGGAAATGACTTTGACCAATGGAGCCCGAGCGCACCTCCCTCACGCCCCGAATGACAAGCGCGCAGACCTATTAGTGACCCCGCGAGCGCACGCCGCTTGTTATTGGCAGATGTGAGGCCAATGCTGTGGTGCCGAGAGCCGTGCGTACCGAAGCAGGGCAGAGAGGAGCGTTTCTCTGAGGGAGAAGTTGGATGGAGGTGCTGAACATGGCGGATGGAGACAGCGGGAGTGAGCGCGGTGGCCTCCAGCACGCCCAGCGGGAGCAGGAGACCCAGGAGCTGGCGTCCAAGCGCCTGGACATCCAGAACAAGCGCTTCTACTTGGACGTCAAGCAAAACGCGAAGGGCCGCTTCATTAAGATAGCAGAGGTGGGCGCCGGGGGCTCTAAGAGCCGCCTGACTCTTTCCATGTCCGTGGCGGCCGAGTTCCGCGACTACCTCGGGGATTTCATCGAGCACTACGCCCAGCTGGGGCCGAGCAGCCCGGAGCAGATCGCGCAGTCGTCCGGCGGCGATGACGGCGGCCCGCGGAGGGCGCTGAAGAGCGAGTTCTTGGTGCGTGAGAACCGCAAATACTACCTCGACTTGAAGGAGAACCAGCGCGGGAGGTTCCTGCGCATCCGCCAGACCGTCAACCGAGGTCCCGGCTTCGGCGTCGGCGGAGGGGGCGGTCCCGGAGGCAGCGTGCAGGCCGGCCAGACCATCGCGCTCCCGGCTCAGGGCTTGATCGAGTTCCGAGACGCTCTGGCCAAGCTCATCGACGACTATGGCGGGGAGGACGAGGAGCTTAGCGGGGGGCCCGGGGCCGCGGGGACCCACGGCGAGCTCCCAGAGGGCACCTCCATCATGGTGGACTCCAAGAGGTTCTTTTTCGACGTCGGCTCCAACAAGTACGGCGTGTTCCTGAGGGTCAGCGAGGTCAAGCCCAGTTACAGGAACTCCATCACCATCCCCTTCAAGGCCTGGGGGAAATTCGGAGGAGCATTCTCCCGCTATGCCGAGGAGATGAAGGAGATCCAGGAGAAACACCGGGATAAGATGTACGAGAGGAGAGAGGAGTCCGAGGGCGAGGATGTGGACGAGGACTGACCCCAGGAGATGTGTGAAACAATAAATGCATGAACTGAACTCAAATAGCCTACTAAAATATTCATCGGACAGAAAATTAGATCTTTGAAGTTTCTATGTGGTGAGGTTTTGGGGAGGGGGGGTCGTCTATATTGAAGCCATGGGGCGAAGGATGTCTCGTGGGTTTTGATTTATTTCTGATGCTGCCCTGTCCTGTGAAACCAGCAAGTTTAATTGTCTTAGTTAACAATGAAACCTTTGTTACATCAGCGCCAAGGCTGCTGAATTATGATAAGACCAGGCTATAAGGGTGCATACTATCCAACATATTTTTAGGTGAGATAAATTTATATATACAGTATACATATATAGCATCACTGGCCATGGTGTGTTTCCTACCAACGCAGCATGAGTCTTTCTAAACATACATCAGAAGTTGTGTTCTCAGATGATTATTTTCCTTTTATAGACAGATGTTCCCTAAGTTATTATTTTAAGGTTTTTGTTCTCCCGTCAACATGACTTTTATGATTTGGCCAATTTGATTGAGCATCGAAATGTTTTAAATTAAGATTTGGAGCATTTTGACCCCTGATTTTGTGTTTGTGTGTCTCGGCTGTTCACGGCGAGACTTTTTAAAGTCATAATCTGACTTCATTACAGGTATTATTGATGAAAATGGTTGCTTTATGCACATCATTCCACTGGTGTTATAAATTGACACTATGGGATATTTTGGTTTCGGGGTCAACATACAGAAAGCTTGTTTTTTCAGACTTGGGTCCAAGTGCCCTCTGAATATTTAAGGATAGATTGCTTAAGCCAACAGACATGTGATATTAGTTAATATAAAGGACAGAGCTACAAGGGCGAGTGTATTTTCACCCCGTCCCCTTTTGCGTTTTTTTATGTGAGATTGTCCTTTATCAGAGAATACGTAAACAAACCAGCATATTTTTGAATACGCAAAGTAAAAATTATATATAAACTAAAGAATTATTAAAGCTCAAGAAGCTAATTTTGTAAAAAAGATAAATAAGCTTGGATTGGAAGACTGTCCAGTGTATTTTTTTTTTGTCGAAGACTATAACATATATGAGATTAGTCTTGCGAAACGTCACCCTCCCTAGCTCCTCCCACAACCTTTTTGAGTTTACAGCATGCACTTCATTACGTTTTCTTTCTACGCGATTAATATCAAAAGTCTTTTCGGTGGTCTCCATTTCTGTGCATGCCCGTCCCTCATTTGCCTTTTTATTTAAATTATTGCTTTCTCTTGCGTAGTATCTGCAGCTATATTAATGCAATATTTTTGCTTAGCCTTTCACTAAAAATATTACTAAAATAACCAAGTAGACCAGTAGGTTATGATGGAGAAAGATTGTTAACTTTAAACACATTTCATCCATGCACTTTAGTAGAAACACAAAATTCGATATGCTTGCATCCACGGCGAATAACTTTTTTATTTTAAATTTTTGGGAGCAACAGTGTTTTGTGCTGATTTGTAAAGCCTCCTTTGACTTGTTTTGTGTTAAATGGCAGCTGTTGAAGTCATGTGTACTGCTGTGATCTTTCCTAAAATGCAAGACAGACGAATTGCATCCTATGTTATGAAATATTTTCACACACTCTTATCTGCTGGCTGCAGAATTGTTAATGGATGCCATTCTCTGCGCTCGTTTTCTGTACTTCCACGATTGCAGCAGCTGTTTCTCCTCAACAGCGTGCTGACTTAGCAGGCCGGTTATTTTAATGCTGGAAGCATAAAGAGGGTGAACATCCCTGCCCTGGTGGCCGTGGATTCAGCTGTGCCGTTTGCTCTGTAGTGTGGCGAGGCACAAGGGCCCGATTGTTGAGCCGATTGCATGCTACTGCAAATGTTATTACATCAGCAGACTGCATTCGCTACACGTGATAGTGTGCCGCTGAAGCCGTATAGTAGAGAAAAACCTGTCGTTTGGCATTGTAACGTGCAGCATAGAGCGTTTTCTGCGTAACCTTAAAAAAAAACAGGCCCTGATTTGGCAGCCGAGCCTGAACAGCAATAGAAAGCGTGACACAGCAGCTGTTGGCAGGACATTCTTGCGTTTCCCCCCCACCTGCCCCCCCTCCTCAGCTGCTGTTCGGGTCGCTCCGCTAAACTGAGCATTTGTAGACGGGAGGCACCATTCGGTACTCAAGGGGGGGCTGAGTTGGCTTTACAACATGACTCGCTGTTCAAGCTCGCTTTAGGAAGGAGATTTGCCATGTTTTTAGCACTTTGTGGTTACGCTGGCGTGTCTAAATCAGCAGCATTTGTAGATCAAGTGTGCATTCATTTTGATTGTTTGACCCATCAGTACTATTAGTGAAGTGAATGTGTCATGTTGAAGAACTCCGATCATTGACTAATTGTTTCAAAAATGCAAATGACAACAAAGCCATTTTTCTTCACTTTGAGGTGTATAGATGCATTAAAACCTTCTAGGCTGCTAAATTTCAAAGTGGAGTTGAATATCGCAGCACTTTTTTTTTTTTTTCATTTAACCTGTCCATTTCAAATATGAAATTGGGCACAAATCTCTTGCAGAACACCAGAAATGGACTTTCTTTCGACTGAACTTGGCTGTGTTTATTTCAGATGTATTATATATAAATATATATGTGAGAATATGTGCTGTAAAAGTTTGTGTTTTGTTTCCGCCTTATTGTCACTAAAAAAACACACACACACACACACATCAGGGACAGGAAGCAATACTCATCCAGAGGGATGGGATTATAAGTAAAATTTCCTGTCAGGCTCTTCGCCGACTCTCACAATTGGCCGATTTGTCTTCCTGTTTCCTGAGGTTGGGATTTGTGCAAAGTTCTGTAGGGGGTCCGCATACTTTTCGAATGAATAATACCTCTGTACCACTGTACAAAAGATTCTGATTGAATGTTCTGTTATTCCAGGTGACTCACCCGAGCTCTTAACAGCATCCATGTGTCAACCACGTTTTACCTGATCATACGCACAAGAGCAGCAATTCATAGAACAATCTTTATCGAAAGGTAGCTATTTTTCCAATATCTTACGTGTTCAGCAGAGATTTTAACATCGGAATGCCCTCGTCTGGTTTAAACTCAGGTTCTTGGCATTCTCAGTATATACACATTTGCTCGATTCATTTTCTATCTGTTACGTGATACTGAAGTTACGGAGCGAGTTCATGGCTACTGCAGGACACTGTCAAGAGCTCAGGTCTCAGATACTCAAAGTATCTCCACCCATCCCATCATGTCCCACCCCCATACTAGACTGCCTCTATCAGAACGGGCAGCCTTTCTATTTTTCCCATGGATAAACTTTTTTTTGTTTTTTTTCTGGAGATTTACAAGTCTATATTTAGAAAAATGCTTTGTTTGTTTGTAACAGAATAAATGAAATTATAAATAATGGAAAGCAAACTAGTGGCCTGGCGTTGATTTGTTTATGTACATTGGTTGTGTTCACCAGTTTAAGTGTTATTTTTGTAGTATTGATTTAGTATTTATAGTTTTTATTCATATTTTGAATTAGCTTTTGTTTTTATATTTTTAGTTTTAATTTAATATTTTAGTCATTTTGTTATGTGCCGTTGTTATTTTTAAAATTATTATTATTATTTATAAGTATTACTATTTAGGTTTAATTTATTTTTATTTTAGTTTTTATTTATTTCCAGTTACTAATTTTAGTGTTGCACAGGCACTATTCGTAGTTTTGTTTTCATTTAGTTTTTTTTAAATCTAATATTTATACTTAATTTTATTTCAGCTTTAAGTCAAAAATATTTTTAATGATTTAGTTAACAATAATAACCCTATAGTCAACATAATATAAAAATCAAACCTATTTATTTTCTTAAAGTAAATGAAAAAAAAAAACATTTGTCTTCTAATAATAGAATAATAATTTTTGGATGACATCATGAATCCCTATTATTTTTCAGCTGTTCCACTCTAACCATCTTCATTCTGGTATGCAAGGCCCACTTTTCATGATACAGTCAGTTGCTGATGGTTAAACTCTGAAATGGGTTTACATTTAAGGGGCTAAAATAGGTTGCAAACACTATTTAAATTCTAAAATCAAGCCGTGTAAGTTAGTGCTTATTTTATGCAACAATGGTGAGGGAAAAGCTCCGTGTATTGCGTGTAATAGTCACATCCATACAGTTTATGATCACAACAACAACAACAACGTTTGTCAGGCATCTAAATTACATTGACATCTGAGGAGATTACAAAGATTAAACGAGTGTTTTTTGCTATAAAACAAACTTTTAATATGTAAAAAAAACCATACTTTCAATGAACTTTAATTTTGTAAATTACCTGTATTTGTTTAAGTTATTATTACTTAATCAAAACAACCTAACTGCAGTTTGATTGATATTACTTGGAATGCGCAATAAAAATATTAAAATGGAGTTATCGGTTTTTGCAAAGGAACTCTTCATATATTTTTTAAAGGAAAAAAAGGCTTTACTTCTGAAAAAACTTTCCTTAATTAATGGCCGCACAGACTTTGGGTTAATATTAGCACATTAGTATTAACTATAGCTATCTATATAATCTTGCCAATAGTTAATGCAGTAATTATTTGCAATGTAATGTCAGTTAATGATGTAATAATAAAAGATACTGCAAAAAAGCAAATAACTGTAGATTTTGGGTTACATTCTTGCTTTTGAACGTGAAATTGACCTTCAGTCACTAAAACCATTGTTTTTTAAAGTAAAATATCTTTTTTTTGTTATTTTTTTGTTAATATGTCACACAATATATACAACTGTTTGAACTTTTGCTGTCGTAACTCTCAAAAATACAGTAAAAACAGTAATAATGTTAAATAATATTAGCATTTAAAAATAACTGTTTTCTACTTGAATATATTTTAAAATGTAATTTATTCCTGTGATGCAAAGCTGAATTTTCAGCATCATTACTCCAGTCTTCAGTGTCACGTGATCCTTCAAAAATCATTCTAATATGCTGATTTGCTCCTCGTGAAACATTTCTGATTATTATCAATGTTGAAAACAGATGTGCTGCATATTATGTAGAAACCGTGATCCATTTTTGCTCCAGATTCTTCAAAAGAACAGCATCCAAATGAAACAGACAGATGTCCTTTCTGAATAAAAGTATTAAAACTGACACCAAACCTTTGAACACTAAGTAAAAGTAAAACTTTACTGCCTGACTTACATAACCTAAAAAGTGACTCAGTGCGTGGTAAGACATGTTGTAATGGTGACGTAAAAATTGCAGTGTGACAATATGTAATTTACCTACATTGCAGCATCTCCGGCCACACAGATGCCTGCGGCCAATTTGGTGAACGTCATTGGCATGACGGTCATTCGCACAGGAGCCCACGGGAATGTAAGTCACCCTGTTTAAAGACTGGAGGGGATGCCAGGTAGGAATACGCTCTGTGTCCTGGCTGACCCTTAGACAGTGACCCCGCCGCACCCATGTTATTAGACAGCGTGGCACTGCAGACCAGGACGCAATGCCACGCTGAGGTCTCTGCCAGATCAGGCCTGGATTATTTGAAATGCACTGAGCTCCTGCTGTGATCACAAGAGCATTCATTGAAGAGTCGGTGCTGTCTCTAAGCATTAAATGTAGACCAAATTTAGACACGAAACTGGACGGTCCGTCATTATTCTGATTTAGGTCATGGTGGGTGGGGTCATATGAAGTCATAAGAGCAAAAAGCCATAATATTCAAATGTTCGGGCTTAGGTTTTTCTCTGAATGAATGAAATGCAAATATGTCTTGTTGGTCAGACTTTATGGTGGTGCATAATTTTAAAAGTTAAAATACTATGTCTTGTTCAAGATTAATAATGGTTTTGACTTATGATTAAGTTTATGATTCAAATGTAATTGTTCATTTAGCAGACACTTTTGTCTGAGCAAATTTAATGGTACAGTTCACAGGACAAACAGCAAGAAATGTCATTTTTATTTGTTTTTTTGGATGTCTGTATTATTTTCTTTATTGGGTTTTAATTTTTAGTTGATTTAGTTTTACTTTAGAAATGTAAGAAATGTTGCCTTGGCAACTAGCTGAATTTGTTTTAGTATATTTGTTTCAGTTAATGTTTATTTTATTTCAAGAAACCAGCTTAAATGTAGTTATTTTTTATATATATTTTTATTTTGTTTCAGCTAATATTTATTTAAAGTAATTAAATATATATATATTCATATTTATTTTATAGCAAGTAATAAAAATGTGTTTTTAAATTATTTTAGATTTAGTTAATAGTGGCAACTAGCTAAAATAATTTTTTGCTTATATTTTATTTCAGTTTTTCAATTTCAAGTAATGATTTTTTTAAATAATTTATTTTTAGTTAATGACAATAAACCTGCTGCACACAATGCTTTCGACATCGCTTTGAGGTAAAGTCCTTCGAGAGCAGCACACACCGTTTGACTCAAATGAACTGCTGCCTTTGGCAACCAGCTCGAGTTCCCCGGTGAGAAGTGAACGCACGAGCAGACGAGAGGACAGTGTAAAGAGGAGGAGGGAGGGGGCGTTACGTGATGGGGATTCTGCGTTCGTAGGAAGAAATCCTGAGGCTGGCAGGCTATATTTAGCTGGTGTTGCCATGTGCCCAGAATGTGAGACATACATTCTGCAGCATGCGCATGTGAGTGTGCAAAGGGACGGGGGGAGGAGGAGTAGGGTGCGTGCAAAAATATTACACACTTCTCACATAATTTTAAATAAATGTCTCTCACATGGAAGGAGCCATATTATGTATGTCAATCCTTTGAAAATTCTAATGCAAAAAAATTGCACATATGCCCTCTTGTTTTGTGCTCAGAGAGCACAGAATTACCTGAAACATCTTTTATTATGACACTCTGTTTTTTGTATGCATACAAAAGCCACTGTGTGAATAGGGAATTGGGTTGCTGCAGTGGGACCTGCAATAGAACAATTCAGTATTTCTCCAGGCACTTACAATGGAGGGCGGTTTGTGGGAGGAATCCTTTTACATTTAGGATAAATACCCCATTTGGCATGTGATTTAAATCTTTGCTCATGAAACCACAGAAACTTTTGATGCAATCACCTGAGCCAAATAGCAGTTGACTAGTTGACATTTGACAATTTGATTGTGAACAGGTACAGTTGTAGGGCTGCATATGACTTATATATATATAATATAATGCTATAATATATAATGAAATAAGTTGACATTTGATGTACTCTATTTGAAAGACTTATAAATCTTCCGATATCAAGAGTTAAAGATCATTGTCATATTATGAACCGAGAGGAAAACTAATAGACAACATTCATACTTAATATCCAACACTAAGGACCCTTGTGTTTCTTATGTAATTCTTATGTAATTCAATGAACTGTCTGTATGCAGTGAAATGTTTTACCACATGAAGGCGCTCATGTCTAATTTTTTTAATTCTGTAGCAAGGCCTGGTATATAAAACAAAAAATTATAAGTTATTTTTCCAAGCATAGATTTTAACCACCCTTTGAAATACAAGCTATTAATTATTCTATTTTATGTATTTATTTTTAAAGTTTCAATATATTTCCCGACCTCATGTTTCTAAGTAAATTGTCAATGTTTAATGTCTTTTAATACATTTTTGGGGGCGATTCAGCTAACAAAACATGCATTTATGGGTAAGATGAATGTAAATTATCTATTCGTTCTATTAGAAAGAATTAGTGTTCTGCTAATTGTGTTAATCGGGTGTATCCAACTAGTGCCTTAAAATGTATAAATGCAGTTAATTTATGCTGTTAAGAGTTAAGCACAAGATTTTTCTTTTTCTTTTTGTGCACAGTGACTTATTTGTTAGTGCACTTTGGTATTCTGTTATCTTTTTATATGATAGTCTTAAGTAAAATACTACTTTTCAGTGGATTTTTCAGAACAGATTCTTTTTTTTGGTCTATCTTGTTCAAAAGAAAAACAGTGAACAAGGTCTGCTGTTTTAATCAACTACACAACACCAAGTAACATCCATGTCTTAAGTTTATTTAAAAAAAAATAATAAATCAGTGCAGTGTAAAATAAGTCTGATTTAAAAATAATTTAAAATAAATATTAAACATAATTAAAAAATTAAATATAGCACATAGGCAAATGTTCGTACTTAAAGAATTCAACATGAATTTACCAATCCCAACACAAACCTTACACGTATAGTGGAAAGAACAACAACACCAAAAAAAACAGATCGATACATCAACTCGTACAGGTTTGTAACGCTGAATAAATCCAGATTATAAACTGTACATGGTACATACTCTCTGGAAATGTGTTTATGGATCAAATCTGATTCTTATCTCGGGAGTAGTTGTTGATCCTCAAGTGTGAAGTTTGTGGTTCGGTTAGTTGGCACCTGGTACATTTCCACCTTCTCCCAATCATCAAAAGCTGTGGTAATAAACCATCCAGGATATTTAACGGATTCAAAACTGTTGTAAGCCGTGCCGGTCTCTTTCCTGAAGAAGAGGAGGCTGTCGTACCCATTCGGGTCACCGGCTTTAATCGTGTTCAGAGGGCCACTGACCTCCTAAAAACAATAAAAAAAAGTGTTTAAATCCTCATTTTATGATGTGGAAAACATTTTTTAGGGAAGGTTAATGTGTTTGTGCTGCACGAACCTTCAAGAGCAGGTCGGGGGAAGAACCATCCGACTGGGTACAAGCAAGGTAGAGGTTGCTGTTGGAAATTCCCAGGCACACAGGCTGGGCGTCCTTTTGTGGGGCACTCGATACGTACGTTGACATGCTGAATCGAACTGAAAGAAACAGAAAATGTGTAAGAGGAAATGTCAAAAGGACATTTCTGAAGTCATGCATTAACATGCAAAAGCTTGTGTTATAAAGATTTACCTTTGTATTGAATTGCTGCAGCACTCAGCGTCACAGCCTTCAAATGAAGAGGTTCGCTGCCTAGTTTGTTGCTCTGCACTAGAGTCTTTTTGTACTTATCGCAAACGGTGCACTGCAAGGTCCGGCTGGTCTTACAGTAAGTTGGTGTTACATTAAGCGGCTTCACCAGACGCTCTGTGGAAATAGAAAGAACAACCAAAAGAGAACAAATGCTTAAACCGTTTGGTAGTCAAAAAATACTTAAGTTTGATATTGTAGATTCTCATTAATATTATAGAGGTTTGACAAACAAACACACTTTGTACCGTGTTAAAAATCTGAGTACGATCTTACAGTGTCAAATTGACCCAAATTAGATTTGATATAATACAATCAAAAATCAGGTAGTATGAGTAAATCTTTAACCCTTGTGCTGTGCTGAAGATCCTTTACCTAATTTGGTGTTCTCAGTCAAAAATGACTGGCCTTTTAAAAATAGCTTGTGAATCTCTCATTATGCTATATTATAACCAAATCTTGGATTCGAGATCCTTGTTTGTTTTCTTTCAATTTTTTTATCAGATATGAGCATCTATCAGATGCATGCATGTAAATGTCAACACCCTTCTTAGAGAGTAGTTGAGAACCTCAAAATGCATAAAAAAATATTATTTTGGTTGTGCAACTGCCTTTAACCATGAAATTTGCCATTCAAGTTGACCCACACACAAGTCACAAAATATGAAGAAGAAGAAGAAGAAGAAAAAAAATCTGGGTCCCGACAATCTGGGTCACATTGGCCAGCTACGTAACATAATGGTTAAGGTGGTCACTATGGTTTGTTGCTGGTCCTACCAGCTCTAACCATCTTGACCAACTATCATACCACCAGAAGCCAGTTTTAGTTGCTTAAAAGTTTGCTAATGGTACCTTCGATCACATTCTCCAAGATGAAGTTGAGCAGCGCATCTTCACAAAACTTGCCAGAAGACATTCCTTTGATGTGCTTCAGCCTTTCCACAGCAATGATGATGTTCACCACCTGCCTCATGCTGTGAGGATGCGGCGACAGTTCCACTTTGATGTCTTCATGCATGTCGCATTGGCAACTCTGAAGGAAAAAAACAACAAAAAACTACGTTTTAGAAGACTTGATATTAATCAGACAATATCCATGAGCATATTTAACAGCAACTCACCATGACCTGATCTGGGCAGTCCAGTTCATCAGAGTCAGCACTGTCGGAGTAAATTGCACTGTCTGTTTTGAATGCACTGTTTAGGAAACGAACGAAATGCAGCATTAGAGGAGTTTCAGGCAAACTAATCCAAACGAAAACCAAAGCTAGTTAAAGAAATAGAAATGTTTTGCATCATGTACAGATTTTACGTTAAACCCATTATCTAGTCAAGAACTATTTAATAATGCATTCATAAAAATAATATAAAAAACCAAGTGATACTTACTCCGCCGAATCAAAAATATAGTCATATCCATGGTATGCCATCGTTCTAAAATAAAGCATAAAACTAAACGGTGAGAAAATGATCATCTTTATCTTTAAAAACTGACGTTAACTCAAGATGCACGTGAAAGTCCATTGTACGCTACATACCTGTCGTTTAGTTCAGTTCCCTCTCTGGAGTTACTGAGCTGATTAAATCGTTGTTTCTCTCGTGAGAGTCTTCGGTTGAATGTGTTTGTGACGGTGGAAGTGTGCTTTTATGTCCTCCATCAGGGAATTTCCCGTCAGAGAAGCGCGTAATCCATACCAACAAAGGAGAAGTTTGTACGTTTCGACATAACTGGTCACAGTCACAAATGATCCTTTGAAGTGTAAATAAACTCACAAACTTTCCTCTGTCACGATAGAGAACTGTACAGCACAATTATTTTCATTTTCTCCAAATTCCTGCACTCGCGATGACATCATGCTCGTTTTGTTGTCTAATAATTTATTCAAAAATACATTAAAAAAAATGCTAATCATACATAGAATAACTTGGATTCAACCCGTTGATGACGATGATTCTGTTTTCACTGAATTAAAAGTCAGTTTGAAGTGTTCTAAAGTAGTCAGATATTGTAAAAGGAAAAAAAGTCTCATTAAAAGTTACAATTCTTAAAAAAATATTGCCAAAAGTAGTTGTAAAAAAAAAAAAAAAAAACATAAATAAAAAGCAGGGAGGCATTTTTTAATGTTAAAAAGTAATTAACAGCGTTTGTTTTGCAAGTAGAAACGAGAAAACCATATATATATATGTGTGTGTGTATATATATATATATATATATATGTGTGTGTGTGTGTATGTATATATATATATATATATATATATATAACCTTATTAAATTGAAGACAGCATGACAACATTTTATTATAGTATTAGTATTTTTGCATGATTAGGCATGCAATAACCTAAAGATAATAATTTTTGTGAATATTTCTCAAGGTCTTGACTGCTAAAATGTTATATGGTCTGTCATAATGCAAAGTTGCCATTAAATAGCTTATTACAGGCTTTTCAAAATAATAATAAAACAAAGTATTAAAGAAACAAAAATGTAGAAGGTTAAATACAATAATATGAGCCTATTGTTTTGTTCAGCAAAAATTGTAATTACGCAATTGGTTTTTTTTTGTGGTGACTTGTTTTCCGTCCGCTTTTGCAATACTATGATGTAACTAAAGTTTTTGTTTGTAGGAAAGAATTCACAAAAATTATTCTAATTTGCAACCGTTTTAAACTACACATGATACTAACATAAGAAAACAATTATTTATGAAACTGAAAACATAGTTAGTAAAATATAACCCATGTGACAACTAGCCCCGGTCACAACTGACACCAATCTGTGGTAAAATGAGCAAAAACTTGTACACACTTTTTGAGATTTACTTGTACTTGAAAGAAATGTAAGACTTACAATACCTACGATGCTATTTTGTTGAGTCTCAGTCCTCCATGCAGTGTTACTGTCTGTGCTGTGAGGAGCAGTAAATCTCTTCAGGTGCATGCGGTAAAAGTGCCACTCACTCCAGACTGATCTTGAGACATGATCCCTGAAAAGGCAGCGACTCACTCAAGCCCCACTCCCGCAAGAACCAGATAACAGCCCATAATATCACATTCAGGGGTCAGAGAGGTCAAACAGCAGTGTCCACATGAGATAGAGTTAGATGACGGTTATTAAAGAAATGTGTCATTGTGTTTGTGATACTCTCGTTCAGTGGGGTGCAAAAATTGTGCATATTTCATACATTGCAAATGATATCATTTGCATAACAATTCGACTGAAAAGTTGAAATGAGACATTTACACAAAAATCTGGCCCTTTATACATGTAGTTCACATGACCAATGTCACAATGTCTCACGCGGGTTGCCAGGTTAAGAATGCGCAATTTACAATGAAAGGATATTTATCCACGTTTTAGTTTGTCTCTAGTCATAGTGTTTTTCTTTTGGTTGCTGATGCTTTTTAGGTTGGGTAAAATCTGCGATCTCTTAACTGGATTCATTTGCTGGCTTCCATGGCTGTAGTGCGCTGTGTTTTTTACCACCTGGCAACCCGAGGTGTTGTAATACTGATGGCTAAATTAGCAGTGGGCGGAGTCACACAGACCAAAACAAAAACAGACATTCCGACACAAAATGCACATTTCAAAGTAGAATAACCGGCTGTAGCAGTGTTTTTTGGAAAAAGAAGTATGTGAACTTAGCATGTTTCCTAAATAACTTCTTATTATGCTATTGTTATGCTTTAGAACATTCAAAAATATAACATACAGCTCCTTTAAAATTATATTTTATAAATTCCTAAAAATACAAAAGACATTTTTAGTAATTTAAACACTGCCTAAATAACTGCCTGTTTAAATGAAACTATGACGAAGAAATATTATTGTAGCATAAGTGCTGAATTACTTAGCTGATTCAGACTTTAAGAAACATAATCTAATTAACTTTAATTTTCACTGAGGTCATACATCAAAAGTTCTGGATGAATTAATTACCTCTTGTGTATGGGAGAATGTACACAATTGGGTTATTATGAAAATAAATTCTTCAGCAGAGAGGGTTTTTGGGTGTTTTGTCTAGTTATGCAATTAACAAATATTGGGGCTAGAATGTCCAGCAGAATTTCTGCGTTTATGAAACTTCTTCATTTAGCTTCTGCAAAATGCTGATATAAAATGTTAACGTCGGCTGCACTGCCACTTTACGTCATGACACATAAAAATCAGTTAATAAAAACAGCTGCGGATTTGCCAATTTAAGACAATATTACTGTATTTTCATGAAGTTTCTGTTAGGTCAGACAACAGACAGTCAGGATTTGTTAACAGTTGCAGGAAATTGTGACATAAACCACATAAACAACTGTGTCTCCGCCCATGCAAATCCAGTTTACCCCGGACTTTCTCATCCTGACATCCTGTGACTCGGTCTTTCTAGGTGTGTTATGAAAGGATGTGTAAAACGGTGTTGCATAATTAGGGATACTATCTTAAAATGATATAGGCTAGTTACATCATAGCCTCAAATTCTTGTTTCGTATTGCCGTGTCCAGTATTACAGAAATCTGAATGGGTGTGTGAAGGAAGGTATTTATAATAATAAAATATTATAAGCTAATATTACTGTAAGCTATAATATTTTATATAAATATTACTGTTAGCAACTGTTTACATCAAATAAGTCTTGATGATATAGTGATATACCCTACCGTTCAAAAGTTTGGGGTCAGGAAAATTTTTTAAATAAATACTTTTACTCAGTAACGATGCAGTCAATTGATCAAACATGTCAGTAAAGACATTTGTAATGTTACAAAAGTTCTCTATTTCAAAGAAATGAAATTATTTTACAAAAAATATGAAGCAGCAAAACTGCTTTCAGTGTTGATAATATTCAGAAATGTTTGTTGAGCAGCAAATCAGCAAGGATCATGTGACACTGAAGACTGGAGTAATGATGCTGAAAATTCAGCTTTGCATCTCAGGAATAAATTACATTTTATAATATTTTCAAATAGAAAATTGTTATTTTAAACTGTAATAATATTGCACAATATTACTAATTTTAGTGTATTTTTTATCACATAAATGCAGCCTTGGTGAACATTTGAACAGTATTGTATGCATGTACATGAGTATGATGTAACCTTGTTTGTACTTCCAAATATGGTCTGCCGTCATTTCCGTGCTTGTAAAAGAAAATTGGTCATAAGGTACTGTATACTCTTGGGTAAATAATGAGTATTTAAAGTTTACAGATTAAGTGGCGGGGGTTTTTTTTGGAAATGTATCTTGTACATAAGGAAATTGAACTGAAAGTGCTGTGCATATAACCAGTAACCGCAGAGAGCTTTTGGGCAATTAAGTCACTTACAAATACCTGGACTTCATGGTATTAGATTAGTTGTCCGTATCTGCTTAAAGCAGCTGTATGAAGTTTTATGTATTTTTGTGACTGTAGGGAGCCCCCTACAGTTAAGTGAGTGGAATTCATTGTCATAAATGTACCACTGTCGTAATTACAGTGGACGCACGCGTGCATTTATTGCTGCCGTAAAGCAATCCGCCCTTTTCGCGGAATTTCGTACCCGCTCACCAAACAGAACACACGTTTGGGAAGAAAACAGAAGCGATTCGCCTTATTAGAAATCACTGTACCATCAGAATAATTTATGGCCAGGATTTCTAAACTGCCTAAATATTTTTTTTTGGCTTTGTTTTCATCTCTTTGATGAAAGTTGTTTCATCTCTTCTCTTTGCTGAAGGTAATGACTGAAAAGTATTTCGACCAATAGCATGCAGGCATTGTACATAATCGACCAATCATGTGACACTGAAGACTGGAGTAATGATGCTGAAAATTCAGCTTTGCATCTCAGGAATAAATTACATTTTATAATATTTTCAAATAGAAAATTGTTATTTTAAACTGTAATAATATTGCACAATATTACTAATTTTAGTGTATTTTTTATCACATAAATGCAGCCTTGGTGAACATTTGAACAGTATTGTATGCATGTACATGAGTATGATGTAACCTTGTTTGTACTTCCAAATATGGTCTGCCGTCATTTCCGTGCTTGTAAAAGAAAATTGGTCATAAGGTACTGTATACTCTTGGGTAAATAATGAGTATTTAAAGTTTACAGATTAAAGAACCCATACAAAAAATGTATTTTTAATACATCTCTAAGGTACATTAAAATGGAAAGATTTGAGCAATCTGAAAAAACTAATATTTTGATGTTTTCGCACTATTAATTTTTATAATTTGATATATTTTTTATAATGTTTTTGGCTGCATCTGCCTTGAAAATTATACTAAAAATGTAT
>NW_015549598.1:1773259-1779385 GCF_001515605.1 Sinocyclocheilus anshuiensis | reverse complement strand
AAGTATTTCGACCAATAGCATGCAGGCATTGTACATAATCGACCAATCGTGGCGTGCGAGAAGGCGGGATCTACACAAAACGATCAAAGCAATAACTATACTTAAAACACATAATAGGCGGACTGTAAAGAGCATGTGAATAGAAAAACAAAGCCAAAGCCTGGACATTTTAGGCAATTTCCCGGACATGTCCGTAAAAATAGTAGGCTGACTGGAAACAATACAAAATGAACGATCAGTTTAGCACTGAGCTGTTTATTTCCTGTGAAAGAGTTGATATCAAGAGCATTCAACGGCTCATGTACAATACAGAGAAGATTTGAATCTTAACTAACAAAAATGGCTGATCAGAAGTAAAAGTGTTTGAATCCCTGGTAATATCTACGTTTGTACCTGAAGAACTGACATCTGCCAGCAACTGTTCCCACTTTACAACCTCCATGATTCAGAAGTTTCTTAGTAATTTAGTCATCTCTAAATATGCAAAAATCCCAGCATTTCTTTGGATAGAGTAAGACAATAAAAATATTTTTATCTCTCTCTCTCTATATATATATATTATACATTCGTTATTTTGTGACCATATAAATTGACTTTTACAACAGAACAAACAGTACAACATTTCAAACTGCAGAAAAATATTTACTCTGATCACACACTGATTGGTGCAGATGGGTTATAATGACAGCAACATAAATACGCACACTTGTAAATAACTGCTTAAAACGGTTACATGACTATTTTGCATCAATGAAACAGAACAAATGAAGGCTTGAATTTCTTGTACATAAAGTCTATCCTGAAAGTTACTCAGATCATACTCTTCCTTTGCACATCAAAACCCAAATCACACACTACCATTCAAAAACCATTAGAAAATACCGATATATTTCCTTTTGTTTGGAAACAACACCAAGTCTCTCCTGTGTGGAAATTATAAGCAAATAATTTTTTAATTTAGGTTAGTTTTTAACAAGAACTTATTTGTTAGAATTAAATAAAGAATAATGAAGTTCTTTTATAATGACAGTACATTGAAGCTTTGAAAAAAAATATAAACTATATAGCAATCGCTGCATTTATTTTTCAGAAAGATGCAGTAGTAACCTTAACATTTTATTTTAAGATTTAACATTTGTAGATGGTCTGAAGCAAAAGAGTTGTAAAAATTCTGTAAATCTTTTAGAGCTCATAATTTGTTTAAAAACATATTACACATTAATGAATAAATGACTATATATAAAATCATGTTTGTGATTTTTTTTTAAATTAATGTAAGCTATAGCTTCTGACCTTTAAATCATGCACGTGCTATTACTGTTTACTCTATCACACACCAAATGCATCATTCTGTATGTGCATTCTCAGTTTAAATGCAGCGATCCAAAACAGTGAATTTAATCATCATTCAGGCAAAACTTTGCTTCAAGAATGAGCCACACTGCTGACGTAATCTAATCGCTAGCACACCCTGAGGACATGCGAGTTAACGTATTCCTCTTATCGGCAAGACATATCGGCATAATTTTTTTCATATCGGGCCGATGCCGATATTTGCATTTAAAGCCATTATCGGCCAATTCCGATATCGGTCCGATAATATCGTGCATCCCTAGTATACTGGAAAAATTGTATCATGGTTTACACAAAAATACGAAGCAGCACAACTGTTTTCAACATTGATAATAAGAAATGTTTCTTGAGCAGCAAATCAGCATATTAGAATGATTTCTGAAGGATCATGTGACACTGAAGACTGGAGTAATGATGCTGAAAATTCAGCTTTGATCACAGGAATAAATTACAATTTAAAATATATTCAAATAGACAACAGTTATTTTAAACTGTAATAATATTTCACAATTTTTTCTGTATTTTTGAACAAATAAACATCCTTGGTGAGCATAAGAAACTTGTTTAAAAAAAAAAAAAACTAACTTAATTATTCCAAACATTTGAATGAGTGTAGGTTGGAATTTCTACTAAGAATGTTTAACCAAGCATCTTCTCTAGGACAAGCGGATGGAACGGATAGCGGATTCATTACAACGGAACACAGTGGAATGCCAGAAAAGCTTCTAGACTCATTAAGAACTAGGTTTTAAGTTAATTACCCATCTACACAAGGTTTCTATATTTCAAAATTAGATACAACCTCCAAAACATGGGGATTTTCAGTATTGCTAAGATCTAATTTCATGTTAAACCAATGGAATGGTCAGGTCATTCCAGTATGGGAAAGGTTTGACATTTTTTGTTTATGCTGTTATCTACATCTGCGCCAGTCATGCAAGGCATTTAGTCACCTAATATGCAAATGCTCTAAGATGCAGAATTGAAAGGCAGCCGGACATAGACATGCAGTGAAAAACCGGGTCAAGATCACGCAGAAATTGTAACTCTCGAATTTATGTCTTCTTCAATCTTTCAATCTGAAGAGTTGGAGGGGAATATATAAGGCAAAAGCAATGATAATTAAAGGGACCAAGTATAGGAATTGCTAAAACCAAGAAAGAACTTTTCCCATTCCAATTAGCAATAACTCCACCTCTGCATCTAACACTGCAAGACCATTTTTTGTATGCGAAAAAAATCCAGCTTTCCCCTTCTTCCAAGTTTCCTGTGGATAAACGTACATTGGCACATACATATTGGGAGCTAAAATGAATATTTCACCTAAGGACTCACCATCAAACCTGTCTTTAGAAAAGCATTAATGTGGTAATCACTGATTAATCTTCACCTGTACTCTTAAAAATAAAGGTTCTTTATTGGCATTGATGGTTCCAGGGAGAACCTTTAAAATCCATAGAACCTTTCCACTGGAACAAAAGGTTCTTTATATTGTTTAAATGTTCTTTACACTAAGAAAAAACTCTGAAAGGTTCTTTAAGGAACCCAGAATGATTCTTCTATGGCATCAATGTGAATCCTCCTTTTGGAACCTTTATTTTTAGAACATTTTAATAATCTAAAGAACCTTTTGTGGAATGGAACGATTCTATAGATGTTAACAGTTCTTCATGGAACCACAGATGCCAATAAAGAACCTTTATTTTTAAGCGTGTACTTCCCCAAAGGTCTAAAATCCTATTTGTGTTCAGATTTGTTTCTTGGGTATGCCAGTTCAAATACGTATGGAGAATGACATTTGAGTGCTTCAGTGAAGTAGTTATCATACAGACTGCCTTCTTGTCCTTTACAGAGGGAGGCTGACAGCTGCAGTCACTAATAAATGGAAAAGATAAGATTACGTGTTTGGAATGACATGAGGGTGAGTAAATGGCTATTTGAACCCATTTTGGCACATTAGGGCTTGACGATTCAGGGCTGTAATACTGCTTATATGAAACGACAGGGATCGTAAAATCTTGGCACACCATTTAATTTAATTGCACACGCACACACCTTGAGGAAATAAGCGAGCTCAAACAGAGCACATAGGAAGTGACATCAGAGGGAACGGCTGAATAAGCAGAACAGTGAGAACAGATCCTGTTTGACCAGAATGACACATCTTGAACATCTCGTCTTGTGTTTTCCTCAACAGTCCTCCTTCTGGCTCAATCGCTGCATTCCAGGAGTAAAAGATTCATTTAAGAGTTCTGCAGGAAGGTTAGGGAGAAGGTCAGAACGCTCCTCTCTGGCTGTGAAGCTCCTCGTCTGGCCTGGATTCCTGGCTCTTGCTCGCACCGATAATAAGAAATGTTTCTTGAGCAGCAAATCAGCATATTAGAATGATTTCTGAAGGATCATGTGACACTGAAGACTGGAGTAATGATGCTGAAAATTCAGCTTTGATCACAGGAATAAATTACAATTTAAAATATATTCAAATAGACAACAGTTATTTTAAACTGTAATAATATTTCACAATTTTTTCTGTATTTTTGAACAAATAAACATCCTTGGTGAGCATAAGAAACTTGTTTAAAAAAAAAAAAAACTAACTTAATTATTCCAAACATTTGAATGAGTGTAGGTTGGAATTTCTACTAAGAATGTTTAACCAAGCATCTTCTCTAGGACAAGCGGATGGAACGGATAGCGGATTCATTACAACGGAACACAGTGGAATGCCAGAAAAGCTTCTAGACTCATTAAGAACTAGGTTTTAAGTTAATTACCCATCTACACAAGGTTTCTATATTTCAAAATTAGATACAACCTCCAAAACATGGGGATTTTCAGTATTGCTAAGATCTAATTTCATGTTAAACCAATGGAATGGTCAGGTCATTCCAGTATGGGAAAGGTTTGACATTTTTTGTTTATGCTGTTATCTACATCTGCGCCAGTCATGCAAGGCATTTAGTCACCTAATATGCAAATGCTCTAAGATGCAGAATTGAAAGGCAGCCGGACATAGACATGCAGTGAAAAACCGGGTCAAGATCACGCAGAAATTGTAACTCTCGAATTTATGTCTTCTTCAATCTTTCAATCTGAAGAGTTGGAGGGGAATATATAAGGCAAAAGCAATGATAATTAAAGGGACCAAGTATAGGAATTGCTAAAACCAAGAAAGAACTTTTCCCATTCCAATTAGCAATAACTCCACCTCTGCATCTAACACTGCAAGACCATTTTTTGTATGCGAAAAAAATCCAGCTTTCCCCTTCTTCCAAGTTTCCTGTGGATAAACGTACATTGGCACATACATATTGGGAGCTAAAATGAATATTTCACCTAAGGACTCACCATCAAACCTGTCTTTAGAAAAGCATTAATGTGGTAATCACTGATTAATCTTCACCTGTACTCTTAAAAATAAAGGTTCTTTATTGGCATTGATGGTTCCAGGGAGAACCTTTAAAATCCATAGAACCTTTCCACTGGAACAAAAGGTTCTTTATATTGTTTAAATGTTCTTTACACTAAGAAAAAACTCTGAAAGGTTCTTTAAGGAACCCAGAATGATTCTTCTATGGCATCAATGTGAATCCTCCTTTTGGAACCTTTATTTTTAGAACATTTTAATAATCTAAAGAACCTTTTGTGGAATGGAACGATTCTATAGATGTTAACAGTTCTTCATGGAACCACAGATGCCAATAAAGAACCTTTATTTTTAAGCGTGTACTTCCCCAAAGGTCTAAAATCCTATTTGTGTTCAGATTTGTTTCTTGGGTATGCCAGTTCAAATACGTATGGAGAATGACATTTGAGTGCTTCAGTGAAGTAGTTATCATACAGACTGCCTTCTTGTCCTTTACAGAGGGAGGCTGACAGCTGCAGTCACTAATAAATGGAAAAGATAAGATTACGTGTTTGGAATGACATGAGGGTGAGTAAATGGCTATTTGAACCCATTTTGGCACATTAGGGCTTGACGATTCAGGGCTGTAATACTGCTTATATGAAACGACAGGGATCGTAAAATCTTGGCACACCATTTAATTTAATTGCACACGCACACACCTTGAGGAAATAAGCGAGCTCAAACAGAGCACATAGGAAGTGACATCAGAGGGAACGGCTGAATAAGCAGAACAGTGAGAACAGATCCTGTTTGACCAGAATGACACATCTTGAACATCTCGTCTTGTGTTTTCCTCAACAGTCCTCCTTCTGGCTCAATCGCTGCATTCCAGGAGTAAAAGATTCATTTAAGAGTTCTGCAGGAAGGTTAGGGAGAAGGTCAGAACGCTCCTCTCTGGCTGTGAAGCTCCTCGTCTGGCCTGGATTCCTGGCTCTTGCTCGCACCTGCAGAGCCCGGGGAACCAGAATGAAAGCATCCGTCAAAAACACTGATTCATCATTCCCTGCTAACATATTCGGACATCATTCTGTGGACAGTGTCCAAAATGACCAGAAATACTTCAGTTGACAATTGAAAATCGAAAAGGTAGATGGATTAAGACACACCTTCCATTTAAAGGCCAATGAATCACTACAACTTCATCAGAAATTTGTTATTATTAGTAGCTTATCAGTAGACGTGGTAAAAAGTCATGTAAAGTTCACACATACAGTGTGTTTGTGTGCATATATATGTATATATGATTTAGAGATTTTGGCTGATACTAATAATTATTATATTATGACCAATAACTACAAAATATGATTATAAAAACAATAAAATATATATTTTTCTGTTTAAGGTTTTTGTAAAAAAAAAAAAAC
>NW_015549598.1:1765994-1772989 GCF_001515605.1 Sinocyclocheilus anshuiensis | reverse complement strand
TATAGTTTTTTTTTTTCTCATTTTCAATCTTATTAGATTCTCATTCATGTAATGAAGTCAATTTACTGCTTTAAGGTAAAAACTAAAATACAGTAAAGTATTTTTTTAGATGGCACAAACAATACTAATATGATGTATACATATTTTACAATTTAAATATGTGGGTCAAAGACGTTAAGATGTCCACATCAAAAGAAATTTACAAAAGTGATTTTATGTCCATAGAAAGCACATTAAATATAAGTAATGTGTCTACTTTTAAGGTTTCAAACAAGTTTTTGAAGAATAAAATGTCAAAATTGGGATGAAATAATGTTCCATTGTCATTCAGTGTAACACAATATTTATGTAAAAAACAACATGCTTATTCTGACGTGTACATATTAAAATATATAAAAGAATAAGGGAACATATTACATTTTATTGTTTTAAATGAGTAAAAAATTCTTAGTGACAAATGGGCAAAACCTAGGATAGTGGCAAATTTTAGAAATGTAAAATTACAACTAATTAGTATTTGGGGAGAAAATAATTAGTTTTTTAATGTCATAAATAGATTTTTGTTGTAAATATGCAAGATTGTTATACTGAATGACATTTTAGTGGGTCTCTTCTGTAAATCAGGGGAAAATGTATGATATTTATTTTTTGCTCAGAAAAACAAAAACAAAATTGCAATTAAATTAAACAGAAAACTTTTCAAAATAATTTTGGGGAAAACAGCAACAATTTAAAGCAGTATTACACTTATTGTTTTTATGTTTAAACCCTTTTTCGTCTTTGACCCATGTATATAATTGGTTTTTACAGTAATGAGAATGACAATATAATGCACATAATATTATTTCTTATTTATATCTTTTGATTTTGGGTGAAATATGACCTGGACATGCTCGTTTTGTGAGATTCACCCATTTACTATTTGAATGAAAATAAATAAATAAATAAATACTGATGATATAGGGGATATACATATATTGGAATATCAGACTATTATATTATTATATCAAAATATTATTTGATACAATTAATTTATCAAACAAACAAATAAATACAAAATAAAATATAACATTTGTAATTAGTTAGCAGTTTGGTAGACCTACCTGGACATTTATATCCTGTCTGAGAGTTTAATGTGGAGGTGCCAACAGACAGCATTAATATAGAAGAGGGTTACTTTGCAAAACAGTGGCATTAAAAAATTAGAAGTGAAAAACACTGACTTAAGCTCACATCAGTGATGCATTCAAATGTAACCATTAACATGCACTGATGTATCATACCAACCACCTGGTGGTGCTCTGATGCTTCGATGTGCTGATGGGATACATGCTTCAAACGGAACATACCATGCTTATCACTTGCATTTACCTCATGCAAAGCACACTAACAGTAGTTGTCAATTGCGTCAAAGAATGAAAAGTGGAGCTGAAAGTCTAATGGAGATAAAAAGAGGGAGAAAATGAAGGGAAGGAGAGAAAAAGACACAGAAAGAGAACACAGTCTTAGCTCAGCAGAAGAGAGCGATGAAGATTCATAGACATTCCCGGTCGACCTGTTCCTGCATGTTTAGACTCCACAACATTCCAACGCTAGCCAGTTACACAGAAACACGGGAAGAAGAAAATACACACAAAGAGTTGCACAAAATGTTCTGTTATGTACTCGGAGTCATGCATGTGTGCCGGTGTGTTCATGCGATGTACCTTGACTGGTGTTTTTCTTGTTCAGGAGTTTGGTTTGACTGTTGGGCAGGATCTTGATTTCAGGCGGCTCGGGGCTCTGGGCCACCTGCGACGCCATCACGGCATTGAGGTACTGCAGACGGGTCACCTGTGGGACACGGGCCCATTTTAACAGCAGAAAACACAAAGCCGACCTTTTCTGAAGGTCACACAAGTACATTATTGATGTGTGACGAAAAAGTCCATCATTTTTCGAAAAAATCTTCAAAAACAAGTTCTAAAATAAAAATGCATCACAACATAAACAAATTCACACAAAAAAAGACAAAGATACAACAGTGCACTTTAATCTTTCATGATGTTGAATTATAAAAAATAATAATAATAATCTTAAAATATTTAAATATATAGAAATATTTTTAAATGTTAAAATAATAAAATAAATATAAAAAATATTTAAAGTTAAAATAATAATAATAATAATAATATTTAATGTATATTTTTTAATGTTAAATTATGTAAAATAAAGAAAAATGTACTTAAGTACAGTAACGAAGTAAAGCTACTCCGTTACTGTCCACCACTGCTTTACTGTATCTAGGCTATTATGACAAGTATGTGTGGTAAATGATCCTAATCGATTACTGACTGAACCATTATGAGATAAGAATAAATGCAGTGGAGTCAGTGCAAATGTCCTAAATGTTATTGCTGTAAAACTTGTCATGACGAGCAGGAAGGGGCAGTGAAGTGCTCTGATCTACTAGTCAGCTTAGCCAGTAGGTGAGATCTTGTGCATTTTCTATGTGGATGAAGGGTAGAAGGTTCATTCTGTCCTTTAAGGAGGTCATGTCCTACATTTTATATCATTTTATTGTTTCCCTGAAGTCCACTTTTAATAAGTCATGGTTTCATGCACAAAGAACAGTCATAATTTAGTTTTATATGAACACTATACCCAATCTAAACCTAAGATTTAAAGGGCTAGTTCAACCAAAAATGAAAATACTGTCATCATTTACTTTTTTTTTTTTTTTTTTTTTTTTTCAAAAAAAAAAAAAAAAAAAAAAAAAAAAACTACAATATAAAACTGTTGACTGATTATAGGTCTCGAAAAAACATTATTAAAAAAAGTAAATTAATATTATTTGCTCAATTTCTATATTTTTTCAGTAGTTTAAATATGATTTAAATGTAAAGATATTAATAATAATAACATATATTTAAAATACCTTTTTAAATGTTGACAAGTTAATAATAATAATAAATATTTAAAATACTTTTAAATGTTAAAATAATAATAAAACATTTTTTAAATGTTACAATAATAACAATAAATATTTAAATATATTTAAAATACTTTAAAATGTTAAAATACTAACAATAATAAAATATATTTTAAATGTTACAATAATAAAAAATAAGTATTTAAATATTTTACAAATATATTTTGAAAAATGTTGAATAATCATAAAAATAATAATAATCCTAAAATATTTAAATATATAGAAATATTTTTAAATGTTAAAATAATAAAATAAATATAAAAAATAAAAATATTTTAAGTTAAAATAATAATATTTTTAAATGTTAAAATAATAAAATAAATATAAAAAATATTTAAAGTTAAAATAATAATAATAATAATAATATTTAATGTATATTTTTTAATGTTAAATTATGTAAAATAAAATATAATATATATATATATATATATGTTTTATTTAAAAACAACAACAAAAACATGCATTGAGGAATCATGCACAATAAGACCAGAAAAAAGTCCATTTTGAATCATAAGCAATGATCCATGATCAAATACGAATAAATATGTATTGCAACAGTCATGGCAAAAAGTGTGGGGAATAACACAATAATAACCACAAGCTGCGCGTGTTGTTCTGCGCTCACCTTGATGAGCTGCAGGTCTGTGAGGGCTCGTACTGTGTAGTCGGGACAGTAGCTGGACGGGCTGGTGGCGTCTCCCAGATCAAAGGGGTCTCTGGGGGCCTGACGCTGCGTGGACACCGGAGACTGGTGGACTGATCACACAAACAATCATCACAGTCAATATACCAGAACACGGACTGCTGACATTCACAGCAATAGCACTGTGGTCCTAATCAGACGTTACGCAATAAAACAACAAGTGATAAATCTTATCACTTCCTCAGATGTTTATCTGAGTTTAATCAACTGCTACCGCATAAAATGATTCCATCCACGTGTTTGGATTGTATGTTTGTCGTGTTGCGTCGGGTAGCTCTGCCCACAGTGAAATCTCTTTGGATGCAAACTTATCACTTCATGCTGCATTTTACTTTCAGTCAGGACAGAAAACTCAAGAGTTTGTGGCGTGAGTGGTCAGCTGAACATCAACATCTAAACAATAGTCCCATATAGTCCCTTTGCTTTCAAAACACACAAGGCTTGCAGAATCATATCAGCCGGTTTTTGTTTTGTTGCACTACAGTTTACAACCAAAACTGACAGGAATGTTTTTGACTATCGTGCATTTTTAAGCCAACATTCATGAGTCAAATTTTGATTAGAATGGTGCATTTGGATTGGATCTGGGAGTACCATAAAATCCCATATTGCCGGGACAAACCTGAGGAGGGAGCTGTGAGCGCTGAAACACCGTAGTAGGTGAACGCGCCGTTCTCAAACTTCAAACCCTCTTTCCCGATCTCCACCTCCACACGGCCCTACACACACACACGATTGAAACATCCCAAAAAATTCTAAGAAATACATTTTATTTTATAATTCAAAACATACATTCCAATAAATTAGAATTATAGATATATTTATTAATATTTTTTAGAATTAATTATATATGTAATTTATCAAATAATTAATCAATGTTATAAATATTTTAAATATAATTTTTGTTAAAATAAAAAATAGAAATAATAAAATAGTTAATCATCAATGTTAAGTCATCAAATATTGAACATTTTAAAAATATTTTAAATGGTCATATTTTAATATATACTACCAATACTACTACTAATATTACCAGTACTCATATTTCATAACACAACTAACAAATATTTAATTGTTAAAATTTTAATATTAATAATAGTTCATATTAAATTAGCAATATTAAATGATCAAATATTGAAATATATTTAAAATATTTTAATAATACATTTTATTATTATATTATGATTATATTTTAATAATAAAAAATATTACTACTACCAATACTACTATTAGTACTGCTAATATCATAATTATCAAAACACTAACAAATAATTAGCAGTTTAAATATTTCTTTATATTTTAAATATGATTTTAATTGTTAAAATAATATTATTAATAACAATAAGTTATTATTAAATTAACTTATTAAATGAAATGAACAATTAAATTAACAATGCTAAATGAACAGATATTGAAATATACATTTAAAATATTTTAAATGTTAATATTTTAATAATGAAGAACTACTACTATATTTATCAATACACTAAAACATTCTGATAGATTAATAATAACAAACAATTCATTTATTTGTTATTATTATTAAATTGTCAATGTTAAACGATTATTTGTTATTATTATTAAACTATCAATGTTAAATGATCAAATATTGAAATATATTTTAAATGTTAATATTTTAATAATGAAGAAACTACTACTACTATATTTATCAAAACACTATTAAAACATTCTGATAGATTAATAATAACAATTTATTATTATTATTAAACTATCAATGTTAAATGATCAAATATTGAAACATGCTTAAAATATAATTTGAACTGTTAATATTTTAACATTAAAATACTACTACAACTAATAATAATATCACATTCAGATATTGTATATTTATGACCACTATTATTTACACCAGTGCTTATAAAGCGTTGACATGCACACATCTGTCAGACACAGTGTGGCACCTGCAGCAGCAGAATAAAGTAATCCACAGGGTGGTTCCGCGTGTACAGGTAGTGATCAGGACTGAGCCGGTTGGTGGGGTCAAACTTCACTTCTTGGTTGACGCTCGGGTGCCGCAGCAGATGAAACAGGACTATCTCTGACACGCGCTGCGGGCTGAAGTGTTCCACCTCTGAAACAGAAATAACCTCTGAAATCACCTCCATTAACCAGCACATAAGCACAGATTGTCCCGCCATTGATCCGAGAGACAGGGAATGTCCTTTAAAAGTTGAGGCTTGTTGAGACAAACTTCTTTACCTCTTTATACTTGTCAGGCAAACAGACATGCACTACTGTTTTGGGTCAGTAATATTTTGTAATGTTTTTGAAAGAAGTCTCTTATGCTCACGGAAGCTGCATTTATTTGATCAAAAATAGAGTAAAATTGTGAAATATTATTACAATTTAAAATAGCTGTTTTCTATTTTAAAATGTAATTTATTCCTGTGATCAAAGCTGTATTTTCAGCATCATTACTCCAGTCTTTAGTCTGGTATCACATGATCTAGTGGTCGACTGATATATCGCCAAGGCCGATATATCGGCCGATATTTGGCATTTTTAAAATATCGGCATCGGATGATAAGTTTTTCTGTTTGGCCAATGCGTTCGTGGCGGGACTTTTATTTTGACGGCACACCACTGAGAATGGCAGCGCCTGAACATACCGTGCTCACATTCTCCCTCTTATTCGCTGTCGTCGTTAACAGTTCTGTCCACGGACAGAAGTCTGTCTAATAATCAGATAGAACTGTTAAACAAAGGAATTAAAATGTATACAAAAAGTATTATAATGATTGCTTTTATATTGTTAGTAATAGAAAGGCAAACATTATAATAATAATTTCTCGTTTGCCGTCAGCATTCAGAAAATACGCATTTATATAATTTAAACAAATCTTTGAATGACTAATGAACATCTAATTTCAAAAATCTTGCAAACTTAGTCGAATTCAGCTGTGAGATCTTATGAAGTGTGCATTTGTATCCTGCACGATCGTGTGTACTCTGTATGACGGTCGGTACGTGCGAACTGAATACGGACAGGAGGAGAGTTCAGCTTCATTAAGACGCGCGATCGACTAACTTTAAACTCGTGATTTCAAATTATGCTGCACTTTATTCATCTACCCACTATCATATTCATCTCATTTTCACTGTGTGCTGTATGTAAAATGAGTGTTACCTAGACTTTATTTGAAAAAAAAAAAAAAAAAATTCCAAATGCACACAAACTTCCCATATTACTGAGTGCCCTGTCCGTTACAGTGTTTACTTCCTTTTTATGTATATATATTTTAAAATATTTATTTATTTATGAAAGATACTCTACTAGGATTACAGAGTCAAGGTGTCATC
>NW_015549598.1:1755687-1764860 GCF_001515605.1 Sinocyclocheilus anshuiensis | reverse complement strand
CTCCACCCCCACACGGCCCTACACACACACACGATTGAAACATCCCAAAAAATTCTAAGAAATACATTTTATTTTATAATTCAAAACATACATTCCAATAAATTAGAATTATAGATATATTTATTAATATTTTTTAGAATTAATTATATATGTAATTTATCAAATAATTAATCAATGTTATAAATATTTTAAATATAATTTTTGTTAAAATAAAAAATAGAAATAATAAAATAGTTAATCATCAATGTTAAGTCATCAAATATTGAACATTTTAAAAATATTTTAAATGGTCATATTTTAATATATACTACCAATACTACTACTAATATTACCAGTACTCATATTTCATAACACAACTAACAAATATTTAATTGTTAAAATTTTAATATTAATAATAGTTCATATTAAATTAGCAATATTAAATGATCAAATATTGAAATATATTTAAAATATTTTAATAATACATTTTATTATTATATTATGATTATATTTTAATAATAAAAAATATTACTACTACCAATACTACTATTAGTACTGCTAATATCATAATTATCAAAACACTAACAAATAATTAGCAGTTTAAATATTTCTTTATATTTTAAATATGATTTTAATTGTTAAAATAATATTATTAATAACAATAAGTTATTATTAAATTAACTTATTAAATGAAATGAACAATTAAATTAACAATGCTAAATGAACAGATATTGAAATATACATTTAAAATATTTTAAATGTTAATATTTTAATAATGAAGAACTACTACTATATTTATCAATACACTAAAACATTCTGATAGATTAATAATAACAAACAATTCATTTATTTGTTATTATTATTAAATTGTCAATGTTAAACGATTATTTGTTATTATTATTAAACTATCAATGTTAAATGATCAAATATTGAAATATATTTTAAATGTTAATATTTTAATAATGAAGAAACTACTACTACTATATTTATCAAAACACTATTAAAACATTCTGATAGATTAATAATAACAATTTATTATTATTATTAAACTATCAATGTTAAATGATCAAATATTGAAACATGCTTAAAATATAATTTGAACTGTTAATATTTTAACATTAAAATACTACTACAACTAATAATAATATCACATTCAGATATTGTATATTTATGACCACTATTATTTACACCAGTGCTTATAAAGCGTTGACATGCACACATCTGTCAGACACAGTGTGGCACCTGCAGCAGCAGAATAAAGTAATCCACAGGGTGGTTCCGCGTGTACAGGTAGTGATCAGGACTGAGCCGGTTGGTGGGGTCAAACTTCACTTCTTGGTTGACGCTCGGGTGCCGCAGCAGATGAAACAGGACTATCTCTGACACGCGCTGCGGGCTGAAGTGTTCCACCTCTGAAACAGAAATAACCTCTGAAATCACCTCCATTAACCAGCACATAAGCACAGATTGTCCCGCCATTGATCCGAGAGACAGGGAATGTCCTTTAAAAGTTGAGGCTTGTTGAGACAAACTTCTTTACCTCTTTATACTTGTCAGGCAAACAGACATGCACTACTGTTTTGGGTCAGTAATATTTTGTAATGTTTTTGAAAGAAGTCTCTTATGCTCACGGAAGCTGCATTTATTTGATCAAAAATAGAGTAAAATTGTGAAATATTATTACAATTTAAAATAGCTGTTTTCTATTTTAAAATGTAATTTATTCCTGTGATCATTTCAGCATCTTCAGCATCATTACTCCAGTCTTTAGTCTGGTATCACATGATCTAGTGGTCGACTGATATGCCGATATATCCGATATATCGGCCGATATTTGGCATTTTTAAAATATCGGCATCGGATGATAAGTTTTTCTGTTTGGCCAATGCGTTCGTGGCGGGACTTTTATTTTGACGGCACACCACTGAGAATGGCAGCGCCTGAACATACCGTGCTCACATTCTCCCTCTTCGCTGTAACAGTTCACAGTTCTGTCCACGGACAGAAGTCTGTCTAATAATCAGATAGAACTGTTAAACAAAGGATGTATACAAAAAGTATTATAACGATTGCTTTTATATTGTTAGTAATAGAAAGGCAAACATTCTAATACTTTCTCGTTTGCCGTCAGCATTCAGCAAATACACATTTATATAATTTAAACAAATCTTTGAATGACTAATGAACATCTAATTTCAAAAATCTTGCAAACTTAGTCGAATTCAGCTGTGAGATCTTATGAAGTGTGCATTTGTATCCTGCACGATCGTGTGTACTCTGTATGACGGTCGGTACGTGCGAACTGAATACGGACAGGAGGAGAGTTCAGCTTCATTAAGACGCGCGATCGACTAACTTTAAACTCGTGATTTCAAATTATGCCGCGCTTCATGCTTTTGCCCAATGTCATATTCATGTCATTTTTACTATGTGCTGTATGTAAAATGAGTGTTACCTTGGTTTTATTTGAAAAAATGTGATTCCCAATGCACACAAACTTCCCAGAATACTGAGTGCCCTGTTGGTTACAGTGTTTACTTCCTTTTTAATTATATTTATATTAAATATTTGTAAAAAATACGTTGTCATTTAAAGTATAAAGCTTGTTTATTTTACACATTTATTTTTTAATCCATTTTAAAATTTCTTAAATATTAAATAAAATAAAATGATATCGGCTTTATATCGGCCACCCTGCTTTCCAAGATATCGGCATCGGCTGTCAAAAAACCAATATCGGTCGACCACTAACATGATCCTTCAGAAATCATTCTAATATGCTGATTTGCTGCTCAAGAAACATTTCTTATTATTATCAGTGCTGAAAACAGTTAATATTTTTGTGGAAATTGTGATACATTTTTGTACAGGATTCTTTTGTAACATTATAAATGTCTTTACTGTCACTTTTGATCAATCAAATGTGTCCTTGCCAAATAAAAGTATTAAATAAAAAAAACATACTGACCCCAAATGTTTGAACAGAAGTGTATACTGTATATAAACATATTAACTAATGATCAGCTCAATAACTGTATATAAATATGACAAGTTGCTTGAATGGTCTTAATTCATGATAATGAGACATTGTTTTGTGATTATTAATGTTATTATTATTAATAAATGCATTTTTTAACATTGGTCTTTTATTATATAACTACGGAGCCCTGTACACGACATGCAGACAAAAATAGATTTATCACGGCCACAAATTAAACATTTGTTCCCTCATTATAGTAAAGGGTGACCACGTTGAACTAATTTGTTCCCACGCTTTGATTTAAGTAAATTGAAGGAACAAATTAGTACAACGTGGCCCCGATTCACTAAAACAAGGGAAGGAGTTCTTAATTTGTGGGCACAATGCATCTATTTCTGTCTGCATGCCAAGTACAGGGCTCTGTATGTATCTGTTTTGTAAAAATTAGGCTGAACACAAGTGATTTTAACATGGTTAAAAGTGTTTTAGCATCCAAAAACACATGGGAGGTTCCCTTCTGACTGATGCATTTGAAACTTTGACCAATGCAACTTTTTGTTGTTCATGAATACTGGATGAGGATTGTAAAAATAATTTGAAAGAAAGTAATTCATTAACTATTGACTTTTCTAGATCTGGAAATCACAAAAAAAAAATCTTCAGAAAATTTTTCCAAGACCGCGGGAACCGTGACCCCTTAACCGTGGTAAAATCACTGTAACACACAGACTCTTGCAGCTTATCGGTTGATATTAAAGCAGACAGACCTCGGGACAGGAATCGGTGGGTGGCCAGCAATAGTTGAGGAGAGGTGCGGATCTTTGGTTCACCCTCTGGAGGTTTAAAGATGGAGAACTCGTCATGAACGCTGCGCGGCTCCAGAGGAATCTCCACCGGGGCCATCGGACGCTTCACCTTCATGTCCACTGTGGAAAAAAACAAAATGCATTATAAATCAGTTTAAGTGCGGCGACAGGGATCAGCTCAAAAACACATCAAGCAGCTGCTCACTGTAGCCATCAGACTCGTCCAGGATCTCAGATTTGATGATCTCCTCAATGACGTCCTCCAGCGTCACCAGACCCAGAACCTCGTAGAACGGATCTCCTTCGCCCTCATTATTCACCTTCTGAACGATGGCCAGGTGTGAGTTTCCTATGAAGACAGAGAGAGAACATATGCTTTAGTAGAAGCAGCTTTGTAATGACTACGTTTCAATAACTGCATTCTATAATTCATGATGATTAAATCTATGATTAATAACAAAAAAATAGAATTCTTATTATACGATAATTATTCATCTTCAAAAAATATTTGACAAAACAAAAATGCAGCGATTAACCAATCAGAATGAAGAAATAGAGAGATGTGCAATAAACACTGATATATAAACACTGTTTTAGATGTATTATAACGTAAAAATATAAAACTATTTAAAAAAGTATAAATTATTAAAATATAAATTAAAAGAATAAAAAAAACAATAAAATAAAAAATGTTTAGTGAAAATAAAAACCCAAATATTTATAAGCATTCAAAAGCAATAATTATAAGTAAATCAAAATACTAAAAACATACTCTAACAGATTAATAATGATAATTAGAATTATTATTATTGCTAAAAATACAATAATTTTAATAGCATTTTAAATGTTAATATTTGAATAAATGCTAATATTTTATAAATAATAAATTTTTAAAAATGTTTAGTAAAAATAAAAGCCCAAATATGTATACACATTCAGTATCAGCCTAATCAGGCCGACAGCAATAATTATTCCGACAATAATAACAATAGTAACAGTAGTAATACTAATACTACTAATAAATGTTTAAATATTGAAACATATTTAAATTATTTTAAAATTGTAAATATCAAAATGTTAATAATAATATTTAGTGAAAATAAAAGCCCAAATTTTACATGAATTCAATATCGGCATAAACTGATGCAATTTGTTTGAAGGGATCTTTTTAGGATTATCAAGTTATGAAAACACTTCAAACACAGATTAATAATAATAATATAGCCCAAATATAATAGGCATTCAATATTGGCCTTGTCATGTCAATAGCAAATAACTGCAGATAACTGGTGAAATATCGGTCGAACACCGATACTCATAGTTTGAAGGCATCTGCTTAGGATTTGACATGCCTTTTTTGAATTCTTCCAGCATTGCATCCAGCTTGGTGTCATTAAAAACAAAATGCAGAGGATGGTTGTAGAACTTGGTGATGGTGGTCATGGGAGTGCGGTCCTCCGGATCAACCAGCGCCAGGTCTTTGACGTACAGGATTTCGATGATATTGGACCTCTCCTCTTCATACACCGGGACACGAGTGTAGCCGCTCTGCATGATCTCGGACATGGTGTTGAAGTCCAGCACGGCCGTGGAGGGCAGCATGAAGCAGTCCTTCAGGGGGGTCAGGATGTCCTCCACGGTTTTGGTCCTGAGAGCGCCTTTACTGAACTCCACCTTGACGAACTCATTATACGGATCGTTCACACTAGTCCGAATCATTTCCATGGTTTTCTCACGGATGCCCACGGTGCTCACGTCCCGGTGCAGGATCAAGTCCAGCAGGAGGCCGAGAGGACAAGAAAGTGGACACGTCAGGATGAGACAGATCTGGGCCAGCCATATCAAACCCGGTGCCATCTGGAACCCATAACCCGAACATAAAATATGAGGAACCAACTCAGCCAGAAGGAATATGAGGAAGCCACTAGTGAACACAGAGGGCAGGATGGACCCATAGAGACGGTACAACAGGACGCCGAGCACCGAGTGACCCAAAGCGCAAATGAACAAGAGCGAACAAACCAGAACATTTCCTCTCCTCCGGATGGGCTTGAGGCGTTTGGCCGCCCGCTTTTCATCCTCCGAACCGCAGCTGTGCAGAACATACAGCTCCAGTGGGTCCAGCCACAGCAAACTCAGATTCACACATCTGACCACACTGCAAACCAAAACCAGAAGCACAACCACCAAAATCAGACCCCATAATGGAATGTAATCTGATGGCACAGCTGGGTTCTTAATAATCAACTTGTCCGACCCGAAAGACCCCCATGTCTGGCCCTTTAAGACGCAAAAATGATGGAGTACAGGCTCTGCATCTTTATCCTCCGGTTCGGATGCTGCAGCTTCAGTCTGGACTTCTATAATCCCGCTGTTCTCTTCATCCGACGCGAACGCTCCGCGTACCCGGAACGCGGAGGAATTGCGGCGTTCCTCCAGCGCGCACGGGTCACCCGAACAGCCTCCAACCGCGGCGAACGCGACCCACGGCCAGGTCTCATTGGACAGGTAGGACCCAAACAATCTGAGCTTGAAGGTGGTCCCGTGCGGAGCTACGAGGACCCGTTCGCGCATGTACACCCGCTGGTTTAAGTCCTCCAAGCGCAGTCCGTAAAGATGCGTTTCTTGAAGGCTGCAGGTTCCGAACCCGCACAGGAACGATATGATCAACGGGAGACGCAGCTCCGCCAAGCTGACCACCATATTGGAACAGGGCAGCCTGGCTTTATGAATCATGTGACGCTGATGTTGTTGCCGCTACGCTACCCTCCTACTTTTTCAGTTGTTTTCATATAAAACGATGAGGGAAACTGGCTCGGTCCGGCCGCCATGTTGGTTCCGTGATTCTTGAGAAACCGGCACGGACTTGCCCCCAAACTCTGGAGCCACAATGAACGCAGTTTCTTTTTTTTTTGCACTGCCGCTACGTCGTGTCCACAATGGACCAATGACAGAAGAGCAAGTGCTCGCTTGACCAATCGGAGAACGGTCTGTTTTGGTAAACCACGCCCACAACGGCACTGAAACACTTCAGCGTGTGAGATGAGCGAGGCATCTTCTCAAGGCTATTTTGAAAACAAACGTTTTTTGTTTAAATATTCACAGCTTTTTTTCGTATCTAGCGGTTAGATTGACAAAGAGAGAGTTTGAGAGTTAAAAACTGACCGTAATGTTTTACACCTCGCAAAAGTTTTACCTACGGTTTGCCATTGGAATAAAAGCAACATCACTATACCGACTGAGCAAAAGAGGTGTTTTAATATAGAATTATTTCGATTAAGCATTTACATCATCAGAACTCAACAGAAATACAAAATATTTTATACAGATTGCTTTAAATACGATCGTGTTCATGGGAAGTACATTACATCTGCATTTTGCATTTCCCTTTAAAGAGAGCAACTTAAAAAAAACAAAACGAAAAACATCATAATTACAGTTTGGTGTGATGCTTTAGAAAGTAAATAAGACAAAAATAAACTAACCCCACTCACAAAACAAATGATGGAATTATTTTTCTGTAGTTCCCATGGCTTTTTAATGGAAGACCTGTAGTGAACTCAAAACAAAGTGTGCTTAGTATGCAATACAATAACCTGGACAGTTTGAAAGGTCAATATAAGTCATGACCCTGAAAAGTAAATAAATGCAGAGTGGAAAATGCAGACGCTTCCTGAAAACACACTTTTAGAATCTTTAACTGTGGTCTAATTATCAAACAGGGGAGCATGCACGACATCTATCCCGTTGAGTTCCTCAGGAGAAACTACCATGAACATTAAAATCAGATTACAGAGCTGGATCGAAATCCCAGCATTACACTTAAAAGAATTGCATTAGTTTCCCACAAGCAGAGTCACTGTGCAATAAGAGCGAAACATGGGCATTATATGGACAAATCAAAGTGCAAAAGGCTTTGGCTGATGTGTTCATTTACAAATTTAATTCCATGTAGTGTTGCAACTTTGGTCATGATATAACATGTTATGCCTCAGTACAGAGTTTGAGCGCAATGCCCACGTTTTGGTTTAAGTTGGATTAAATACTTCTCAAATTTCACACAAAAGAAATATCAGTTGAGGTAAAATGCAAACTTATTTCTCTTACTGTGCAATTGTACATTAAACATCTTAAAAAGAAACAGACCTATTTATTGCTTCAGATCTCTCGTAAAGGCAACACAACATTTATAAATAACTTAGAAATCATCATACACTAGTTGGACAACATCAATTTTATACTGTTCAATGAGAAAACATAAATAATCAATCCAGTGCTATTCTTCTCAGTAATTATTTCTAATACTCTATAACGCTCACTGGGATTTTTTTAATTTTTTTTTTCAATTTATGAAATAAAAGAAAAGAACAGTTTAACACTGGAAGCTTTATGCATGCACTGCATAGCATAGTTACAGTATGAATACATCAGAATAAGGTTTAAATATGGTTTCTAATGTCAGCTCGGCATGAGAGGAACACAATGGAAAAATCACTGTGACCTCCGAAATGTGATCTCTGGACAGAACCGCTTTATGGTCAGATGTAGAAACTCTTAATACTAGTGCAAGCAAAGAGGCTTTAATTTGGAATAGTTCACTAAAAATTAGCTGAAAGTTTCTTCATTGGAAAATAAATTGAGAAATGTAGCATCACATCACTTGTTCACCAATGGATGCTCTGCAGTGAATGGGTGCCGTCAGAACGAGAGTCCAAACAGCTGATAAAAACATCACAATAATCCACACCACTCCAGTCCATCAGTTAACATCTTGTGAATGAAAAGCTGTTTGTAAGAAACAAATTCATCAAAGAGTTTTAACTAAGGTACTTTAACTTTAAAACATCAAAATACAAGTTCATAATCCATAATAATGATTACACTCCAGTGAAAACGTCCATCCCCTGTTGTCATCTCACATCAAAATCCACTCACATATTAGTTTCGAGCTGTTTTGGACTGTTTTCTCTTGTAAACAGTGCTTGATCTGTGTATATTTCTCTCCTGATTCAGACGAGACAATTATTTCACTGGAGAAAGCAATATTATGGAGAGAGGACTCATATTTTAGCTGAAAGCAACAATGAAAAATGTCTTGGTGGATTCGTGTGGATTATTGTGATGTTTTTATCAGCTGTTTGGACTCTCGTTCTGTCGGCACCCATTCACTGCAGAGCATCCATTGCTGAGACACTGATGCAGTGCTACATTTCTACAAACCTAATGAAGAAACAAACTCATCTACATCTGGGATGCCCTGAGAGTGAGCACATTTTCAGCTCATTTTCCATTTTTGGGTCAATTAGTATCATTCATCAAACTAACAACTTGCTTTCCTTCTAAAATGATTTCCCTGTTCTAATGACCATCACTTTTGTCTCTAAAATGGCTTTGAATGTTGTTTCACG
>NW_015549598.1:1751468-1755200 GCF_001515605.1 Sinocyclocheilus anshuiensis | reverse complement strand
TTATATCACTTGCTCACCAATGGATCCTCTGCAGTAAATGGGTGCTGTCAGAACGAGAGTCCAAACAGCTGATAAAAACATCACAATAATCCACACCACTCCAGTCCATCAGTTAACATCTTGTGAATGAAAAGCTGTTTGTAAGAAACAAATTCATCAAAGAGTTTTAACTAAGGTACTTTAACTTTAAAACATCAAAATACAAGTTCATAATCCATAATAATGATTACACTCCAGTGAAAACGTCCATCCCCTGTTGTCATCTCACATCAAAATCCACTCACATATTAGTTTCGAGCTGTTTTGGACTGTTTTCTCTTGTAAACAGTGCTTGATCTGTGTATATTTCTCTCCTGATTCAGACGAGACAATTATTTCACTGGAGAAAGCAATATTATGGAGAGAGGACTCATATTTTAGCTGAAAGCAACAATGAAAAATGTCTTGGTGGATTCGTGTGGATTATTGTGATGTTTTTATCAGCTGTTTGGACTCTCGTTCTGTCGGCACCCATTCACTGCAGAGCATCCATTGCTGAGCAAGTGATGTAATGCTACATTTCTCCAAATCTGTTCTGATAAACAAACTAATCAACATCTTGAGGATTAGAAAAATGTTACGTTTTTGGGTGAACTAGTACTATTCCTTTAACTAACCTATGATCTTGAGGCGTATAACAAACCAAACAGCACTAGTGACTTCACACTTCAGGAAGAGATACTGAAGATTCCGTAGCATACAAAAATGCTTGAGAATCAACACGAATGTACAGTTTCACTCCAGGTCACAGTGAATTCTGTTCAAGCATCTGTATCGTCTGTTTCAGAGGATGGGAATGTCGGTGGAAAACAGCATTTGTGTTGTTTGATGGACAGTCGTAGCCTTTGAGATCAAGAACTGGGTAAATCTTACAAAATCTAAGGTCATATTTCAGCCCAAAATCAAAATGAAAATTAATATATAATTAGGACCATTATTAAGACTTTTTGCATTGTGGTATTATTTATCATTTTCATTAGTATAAAGTGAAAAAAGTATATTGTTAAGCATTTATATATTATGGTGCATTTGTATGGATTTTTTTAATATATTTTAAATGAACAAATAATTGTATTACAGTAACATAAGTCTACTGAGAATCATTGAGAATAATAAGAATTATAAATGAGAATTTGTGAAGAAAATATTCTCATGAAAATAATGCATAATATGATGCAAAAAATCTTAATGGTGTTAACAGGCTTTATTTAGTCAGATAAAATATTTTGTTGTGAAATACAACTCATATTTTTGTGAGATTCATCCCGGGGGAGGAATTATAATTGTGTCAAAAAGAAAATGTTTTTTTTAAATCAAATATACATACTAATTTGGACAAAATAATTAATATATTAATATTTAAATAAATTATTATATCATGTTTTGAATCATTTATCACAGATCTGAATAGGCAGTGGTCAATGCTCATTTTGTTTTTTTTGTTACAAATGTCTGTTTTGAGCACTAACTGACCACGTCGGGTTTTCCAAACCATATCTGCGTCAGCAAATTTCACGTCTCCAAACTATATTTACAAAGTTTCCCTTCACGTTTGTCACGTAGAGCTATGATTGCGCCACATACAGCTACATCACATAGCCACAATTACCAAAACACCTTGGCTTGATGCGTTCGACTTTGAAAGAAAGCTGTCAAAATCATATAGTACTATACAGCAGGAAAACTAGACCAGAACTGTCTTTGTTTGTGCTAAAAGGATAGTTCAGTCCAATAATAGCTTATGAGACTCAAAGTGCTCCTATGGTCAAAATCTCAGAAAACTACAGCACTCAAATGTATGCTGCTGGGTCAGAGACATTATAAAAAGTGCATATTGTTCAATAATTCTGTTAGATACTGATGAAATTGTATAATGCCTTTAAACGGTATTTGTTGCATACCAATGCTGAAAGCTTTGAGAGAGTGTCTACATGATAAGCATGCAATAGCAGGCATAACAGTCTGCATAACTAAACACCTCAATGTCGGGCTGAACCCGCAGCCCCTAAAATCACAGTGAGATCACGTCCAGTGTTGAAGACGACGCTCCTTTTTGGAGTTTTTTAACATACCTTTGTCCTCTCGAATCGAGAGAAAGAGTGTATTTGTGCTTGTGCGATCGCCTTCAGTCAGCTCTGGAGCTCTCTGAGCCCCAGATTAGTGTCGTCAAATGGTGCTCTCGGTGTGCGCGTGCGTGAACGTGTGCATGTGATGCGCGTGAGGGTTGGGGAGGGGCGTCGGGCTGCTGTTGCCGTGGGGATGGGGGGCGGGGCTGGAGTTGGAGTTGGTGTTCAGGTGCGGCTGGTTCTGAGGGTGGATGTGGCTCGGACGGCGTTTGGACAGGCTGTTCTTGTCGTTGAGCAGCGAGGTTGTCTCATCCGGCCCGTTCTCTCTGGGTGCCGGCGGCGCTGTGGTGTGGTTCACGGTGGAGGACATGGGAGGGGTCAGAGGTGGAAGAGGGCCGGGATCCAGACGGATATGGCTGCTCTCAGGGGACTGGGGCATGCTGTCCAGTTTCGAAGCCAGGAGGCCAGTTTGGTACTGCGAACGAGTGACCTGAAAAAGAAAAAAGGTAGTAAATCAAAACTTACTTGCACTACTGCTCAATTTTTTATTTTTGGAAAGAAATTAATACTTTTTCTCAGTACGGACTCGATCCCATTAAATTGATCAAACGTGAGAGTAAATATTTTTGTTACAAAAGATTCAAAAATCATAAATGCTGTCATTTGAACTTATATTCATCAAAAAAAGTATCAGTTTCCACAAAAATATTAAGCAGCACAACTGTTTTCAACATTATTAATACAAAATGCACAAATATTTTGATCCCAGTAACTCAGCACACCGTCCTTAGTATTTGATAATGCTACATTCCACTCTATATTTAAATATTTGAATTTAAATTAAATATGAATATAATATTTAAATATTAAAACAATATTAACAAAATTAATACAAAAAAATGTTTTTTAATATATATATATATATATATATATATATATATATATACACAAACACGCATGTACAGGTTGGTCTTGACTGACTTAAAATATTTACATTTCAATTAAATATTAAAACAACAGCAATAATAATAATTTAATGATACTGAAAATTCAGCATTCCATCACAGAAATAAATTACTTTTTAAAATGTATTCAAATAGTTTTTTCAATTAAATAATTGTTGCCTTTGTGAGCATAAGAGACTTCCAAACTTTTAAACGGTCTAATCTAGACACTCACTGTTCAGACATAACTTCGATTGTTCTAATTTTGAAAACTATAAGCATAAATAAAATAATTATCCATTGTCAGCAAATGTGTTTATTTTTATGACTACCAATAGAGAACAGGTTGACCTGATAAAATGCAGATAGACAAATATAATACAATTGCTTTAGATCTACAAAACAGCTGAAATTAAAGTGAAGTAAAGTGAAGTATAAAAATAGTCCATACAACTCATGTGCTATATTCCAAGTTTTCTGAAGTCATACACACATTTATGTGAAGACCAGACCGTAACTTTGTTGTTATCGGCTGTTTATGGACATAACATACCTTCACATACTGCAGGTCAGTGAGGGCCCGCACGTTAAAATCAGGGACGTACTGTGCCACGGGGCTGTTATTGAGCTGACTGTTACTGCCGATGATGGACACCGAGTCGACTCTCTCCGTGCAGCTCAGA
>NW_015549598.1:1742196-1750627 GCF_001515605.1 Sinocyclocheilus anshuiensis | reverse complement strand
AAAAAAAAAAAAAAAAAAAAAACACTGATGAGAGGGACAGAACAACAATAAACAAGGAGCCACAAACAACTCGTATCACATTTGAAATGAATGGAAAGATTATTGCAAATGATTGGATGGTCATTTCAGATGTGCATTGGTGTATGAGCAGCATTAATTTGGTTACACTGGAGAAGCATAGATTATAGTGTACTATTCAATACTATAATATTAGTATGTGACTATAAAGAACAGAGGATGTACATAAAACCCTCGATTACCTAAAACCACGAGGGATCAGCGCTGTAATGTAACTACACTAGTGTCCTCTACAGGTGCTTTTATGAACTACCTGCAACAGTCACTGCAGCGATTGTGCTTGGGATTTGACAGGTTTTACTGCGACAATAACAGACAATAAATAAATGAATGCTGACAGATGTGGACAAAAACGCACAACTGACTCAGAAGGACATGGTTACTGGCAGAGCTGGATAGTAACTGATTACATGTAATCTGGATTACGTAATCAGATTCCAAAAATTAAGTACTTGTAATTAGATTAAATTACATTTTTAAATACTTGTAATCAGACTGGTTACTTTTTTATTGATTACATGATTACATATTATTCACACAATAGCAACGAATTATTCATAATTTATGAATTCTCCCTAATTCCTCCTCTTCACCTTTTAAATGTTCCTTTCTAAAATAGCCTACCGCTTATATACATTCAGAAAGTCTTACAGTTTTGTGGATTTTCACACAAAGACCAGTCATTAGTCATGTGGCTACACAGCATTTGACCACTGGATTTACAAAAATCATTTCAGGTTTAAAAAGTGTTTCAACACTGGATCAACTACTGATGAACACAATTATCGCTCAGTGGGTTATTTAACCATGTGCTACTATGTCTTTGGAAGGCTTTTGTCTTTCAAACACATTAAAATGCACAAATTCACACTATTACATGTAATGCATTCCCAAGCTTTTTTTGTCATCTGAACCTCTTTCACCTAATATTTTCTTGAAGTACCCCAGAGATTTTAAAACAAATATTTTAATAATTAAATCACATTTGAATGCTCACGGTTCTCTGAGGTTGGTTAATGGACACCTGACATGCAGGTAAACAAATAAAATATTGAATTTTGTTAGTAAGTGTTTTGATTGATGCCATTTTAAAATGATTTATTTATTTGTACATTTTTATGATTTAATGAATTACCAGCTTTTCATTGAACTCACAAACCCCCTGCAGTTCCTTTATGAACCCCAGTTTGGGAAACCTTGATGTGATGTAATTTAATGTTTAGTGCACCTCATGTTGTTAATCACAATGAATGGAATATATTTTCTTACTCTTTGTATTTTCTATCAATTTGGTACAAGATTATCATATTTAAATCAATGTGATAAACGAGTTAGGTCAAAAGTAATCTAAAAGTAATCAAAAAAATAATCTGATTATATTACCTAAAATGTGTAATGTTTACATTACAAACTACAATTTTTGTCATGTGATTTGGAATCAGTAACGGATTACAATTTGTAAGTAATCTACCCAGCTCTGGTTACTGATACAAGCATGGGGGATTTTACTCTGTTGAAATGCCATTTGTTTACACTGCGAGCGACGCAATGTGATAAACTAGAACTCTCCGGTTATAATCAATGAAGTCATTTACACCGCAAAACATGCAAAGTTCATTGATGATAATGGAAGCGATCAAGTATTATCGCGTCACTCGCGTGCTCTGAGTAGTTTGGTCTGTAACGGTAACCAAAGTGAACATGATTAAAATTCATTACGAGTTGCTGACGAAACCAATCATCATAGCGATATCATAGAATTTAGATGATATCGGAAAATTGCCTTAGTATTTGACTATACTACATTGCACTTCTGTCAAAAAAAATGGACAGGTTGGTGAAAATATCTTACAAAACGTGAATTAAAATGATAGCAAATTGGATAACACGTTACTTTACGTAATTAATATTCATGATGTAAACCGCGCCTGGCACATGGCTGACCGAAAATAAACATTAGAAAAAAAACAAAAGTCATACTGTACAAAAAAGTATTTTTTAAAAATATTTGTTTGTAAATATGTTTTAGCCCTAGATATGAAACAAAAAAATGCTATAGTGACATTTCTGAAACATTTGTCTTAGTAATTTTGTTAAGTGTTTTAGTCGTTTTCATTTTTAAAATGTCTATTTACTTTTGATTAATTATTTCAGTTTTAGTAATTTTACTACTATAAATTGAATTAGACAAAATTAGAAATGTTATTATATTTTCTGCTTTATTTTATATATATTAATATATAATATATGTTAACCCCCCGGTTAACATGCTATTGGTTTAGGTTTAGTTGATAACACTGCACTACAAGTATTTGACATTGATAATGTATAATTATAGTAATATAATTTATAATGCATTTTTTCATTCAAACAACGACGCTCCCGTTTCATCTTGACGTCACAAACAGGTCTTCATTCAGCCTCACAACGCTCATGGCACATTTTCTAGTATATTCTGATACTAAGGCAACTCAGAATGGAGCAGGACTGAATCTTCAGGTTGGTGTGAATGTTGTGTTCAGGTGCAGGAGGTCAGGTGTGATGGACAGGCAGCAGGGTGAGTGTGTTAGTGGTTAGAGTAGAAGAGCTCTTCAAAGACTGAGCTCAAGAGGTCAATGTCAGAGTCAACCAGTCCAGCAAGCTTCCATTTTAATAACACTGTCATTAAAAACTGTGTATATTTGTCACATGCCACCATGCATATAAGCTAACGCTCACAGTTGATTTCAATAATTATGTTGCAAAGCTAACAACTCAAAACTAAAACAAATAAACAAACACTTTATGCACACAAATACTGGATGAAAGTTAACTTTTTTTAATTAAGAACTATATTCTACTTTTCAGTATTTCCTAATAAACAGAGAAAAATACATTTTGCGTGTGCATTTTTTATTTAGATGGAACTGTTTTCTATCAATATTTTATACAGTAATAAAATTAATTTTTATTACAATACAAGACAATGCCTAAAATTGTGTCTAGGTTTTGTAAGTCACAAAATAAAATAAAATATAATAAAATAAAATTTCAGCCATTATTATTGTATTATTTTTGTAACTTGAAAGGAATAAAAGAACCATAAAAGTACCATAAAAGTTATATGCTATAGCCATATGCTATATTTCAGCTCTTCTGAAAGCAAACAATAATTCTGTGTGAGGGGTGGAAAAGAAAATGGCATTATTTACTGAAAATTGTCTGCTGTAGCGCTCGAATCTTATGCTCGCACACATTCAAACCTGCCATCTCAAGACTAGTTGTGATAAGTTTGATATCAATGATGTCAAATTTTTTGTTTTTGCAATTCTTGTGGCTAATTTGTGTCAAGTTTGAATGTTTTGAATTCAATGTGCAATTGGAAAATACTGAATATTTCCTAAAAATAAATTTTGCATGTGCATTTTTAATCAGCTGGAAATATTTTCTATTGATATTCTATGCAGAACTTAAATGTATTTTTATTGCATTTAATACAATGCCTAAAATTGCTGTCTAGGCTTTAGAACAGCTTTTAAATCACTGTAAATATATACATAAATAAATAAATAAATAAAATGTGAACTTGCTGGACAACAGGTCATAGCATGATAAAGGTTATTTTTTTGCCTTTTAAACTAGCTCCTGTCCCACACTGTCCCCCTGTTAGCTACCCCTACATCCCTGAGTTAGCACCCAGCATGCAGGGCATTTACCTGGGAAACGCGAAAACAGAGAAAACCTCTTAAGCGAAAGGCGGCGCGGACGAGGCGACACCACGGAAGGAGAGAGAGGGGGGGTGACAGCTGAGGAGGAGGGGGGGAGAGGCAGAGCAGAGCAGAGGAGAGACAGAGAAGCTCTTTAAACATGCCACGCATCAAGATCCTGCCGAGAGCTGCTCCAGCATCAGCAGCTGCTGAAGGTACAAATCCCTCATTATAAAACACTACGGGAACATAATATTTTCTTTGAAGGGGTAATGCTTTGCTACTAACCTTGCCTTTGAAAGTACAACATATTCTGGTGATGTTAAAGGTAGGCTATATTTCACCCAAAACTTGCCGTTATCGCTCCAAACCTGTATGACTTTCCTCCTTCAGTGGAACCCAAATGTAGATATTTTGCAGAATGTCTAAGCTGCTCTTTTCCATACAAGGAAAATGGACTTCACATTGCCAACAGGCTTAAAAAATGAATCAAAATCACCATAAAAGTGGTCTATATACTGTGTTTCAACTCTTTTGAATCCAAACCATACTTTGGAGTTAAAGACCAAAAATTAAGTCATTATCAATGAAGAATTCAGACCTACAGTGGGCTGAATCGGTTCAGTCTGATTCGAAAACCAATTTAAATGATTAATTGAAAAGATCTTACATTTTTTGGTATTAGATATCGCTACGTCTCTTCCAAGGAAAACATGTCAATATTTTCAGTGAATAACAGCGAATATTTTAGCCGGTTGCTTACACTTTTAAAGTGATATTTGCATCCTTTTTGTAATTTGAAAGCACGTAAAAGCACCATAAAGTATCATAAAAGTGGTCCATATGCTATATTTCAGCTTTTCTGGATGCAAATATAAAAAAAAAGCAAAAGTTCAGGAAAAAAAAAAACATTATTCAATGAAAAATTCTCTGCCGTAGTTCTCGAATCTCACACTTTCCCACATTCAAACCTGCTGCCTCGAGACCAGTTGTTCCAAGTTTCAAGTCAAAAACGTCAAATATTGTTGGTTTATTCATGGCTAATTATGTACATTGCAAAAAAAAATATACACACACATATACATATATACATACATATATATATATATATATATATATATATATTTGGAAAGTGTAAATGAATCCCCATCCATTAGCAATGTGTGGAAAAAAGCAGCTTGGACATTCTTCCAAACATCTCCTTTTGGGTTTCAAGGTTTCTCTTATGCAGTGTTTCTCAAAGCACACACAGCCACACATTTAGACACATGCTAAGCACATAAATGTGATGTTTGGCACATGAATGGACTGCGGCACAGCTGGAGGTGAAGAACAGAATCAGACTGCATTATTAGTGACACTCGGCCAGCAGATGTCCCTGCAGCCAAATGTGTCCTGTTTAGTCCCCTACTGCCGCTGTTATTATGTAATACAAAAGACTAAACTTACAATGACAGATCATGACAAAGTGCACTGAGAGGCGCTGACAAGATCCATTACTTAAACTAACGCTGGGCAGCAAACATATCAACAGACACATCATTGTTACCATAAATCAGCCTTATTCAGAAAACTCAAAAATGCATTCATAAATCATATTTCAAAATTCTGTCAGCATTTACTCATCTGAAACTGTGCTGGTTGCTCTTTTCCATGCAGTTACAATGACTGAGAAGCTTTCAAGCCTCCATAAAAAGATGATACAGTTTTTGAACGACACACGAGTAAATGATGACAGAATTTTTTTTTTTTTGGGTGGGCTATCCCTTTAAATGAACAATTTCTTTAGGTGGGGATGTTTCACACTTTTTGAGTAGAGAAAATTAGAGATAAAATAGCAAGGTAAAATACTCACCCAGGCATGTAGTCAGTGCCATGACTCCATAATAAGAGAAAGGACCCGTCTCAAACATCATATTCTCATTTCCAGCCTCAACTTCCACCCGACCCTGAAAGACAGGTGTGAGTTAATTAGTTTCATTAGTTAGAAAAGTCAATTGTGCAGGACATTTTGCTGTATATATTTGAAGAATAAATTAGAGAATCATAAAGACAACCACATAAATGAGAACTGCCTCCCAATCAAATCAAAATGTAATCAAATAAATACATTGGCAATAAAACCTTTGTAGCTTTTGCGTGTTGTCCTTCAAGATACTGAAAGACCTCAAGAACCCCCAACGGTTTGTTCTTAAATAATTGAACAGCATTTTTAAAAACACTTTAAAAACAAAACATTTAAGTCAAATGCATCTTATTTTGAAATCTTAACCGGTTTCCTTGAAGAACAACCTGTTGCGTCTCCATAATTAAAGACGAATGACACAAAACCCAACCGAAACTCCCACAAGGAGTGTGAGGTCAGTACTTTTAGTAGTTTGAAACCATTCGTGTGTCACACCACATTCGAGCAAACACATACATTTTCCAATGTCTCGGGCGTCATATTTGCCCCATTTTCCATCCTAATGGAGAGTCAACCTTTCCTCTCATTTTCAGAAAAAGGTAACCGGATCTGCGGCGCTCGGATTGCACGACACACGGATCCTGTCACTCTATCTGAGTCTCCTCTGCTCTGGTGTCTATATTCAGGTAGACACTCCAAACACAAACAAAGCTCGCCAACTTTGCTGCTTTCTGTTACGCCAGCAAACCAGAGCCAAATCGAGTTTCATAAAACAAAACAAAAAAGGTGTTAAACCTGACACTGTTTGTATACTAGAGCAAAAACAAATTATTGACAGAAATACTATTACTTCTACTACTACTACACAAATCTCCAAAATTATACACAGTACCAGTACCAGAAGTTTGGTGCCAGAATGATTTAAAAAAAAAAAAAAATTATTTAAAGAAATTAATACTTTTATTTAGTGAGGATGGATTAAATTGATCAAAGGTAATAGTAAAGACATTTATAATGTTACCAAAGATTTCCATTTCAAATAAATGTCATTCTTTTGAACTTTATATTCATCAAAGAATCCTGAAAAAAAAAATACATCAGTTTCCACAAAAATATTAAGCAGCAAAAACTATTTTCAACATTAATAATAAGAAAAGTACTTCCAACAAATCATCACTCATCAATAACTAAAACTTACAAAATTACTAAATGTACTAAAACCAGAAGACATAACATAATCATTCACTTACTAAAATATTTATTACATACTAATATATTTATTTATTAAGAAGTATAAGAAATTATCAAATATAATTAAAAATGAAACAATCAAAACAATACACAATTATTGTTCTTTTTTTAAATATATGTTATATATTACAGATTCTATCATTTATTTGATATTTTATCATTTTGAAAATTCGGTTTCATAATTTCATAAATATATTTGATTATCTATTACATTTGAAATCATTTTGAAACTTAAAATAGAGGCAGATTTAATCCGGAAAATTAGCATTTGTAAATAAGCCGCAGGAGTTTGTTGAATTTAAGCAGACATGCGGTTTGATGGCAAGTGTGACGTAGCGTTTCCTGACACATGGCGTTTGTGCTCCGTATGACATTGTGCCGCGGGGATGATTACGACTGTGATAAACACTCTCACACTGAGGTTCTGAAAGTGTTAACCTTCTCCTGGCTGACCCCCCGCCGAGCACACACCAAATCCAGGATCTGATTGACTGATCCCCGGGGGCCCGTGCGCCACGTTGGCCCCGTGACCTATCACAGCTCGTTCTACTTTGACCTTGATGTTAAGTAAGCTGCCGCACATATATTCAATTCAGATGACTGGAAAGTACGCGGGAGGTTAAAGGTCACGCTATTGTGTTGATCCTTGTACATAGTTCAAATATGAGTCAGTAACTCAGTATCTATATATGTATCATCAGCTTGCTGTAGCATGGACAACTAAGAGTTTTTCCATCAATCTCGCCTCTGATTGGACTGTTTCACAAAAAGAGGGCATGCCATGGACAGTGCACAGCTTTGATTGGTTGTGCATTCAATTGTGTGTGTGTTGCTGGCAGAAAGGGGGTGGGATTAGAGCTGCTATGCTCAGGATCCCTTTCTTATGTAAGAGGGATCAATTAGTGAAGGGCAGGCCTGTCTGATGCAGGACCTCTTCTAGCTAAACCTCCAGTGAGGTCACAGACGCTCCCAACAGACCCGTCTGTGCAACTCTACACCAGGCCGAGGGGCACCAACGAGCCGCCAATCTCAAAATACGGCACTAAAAAAAAGGTTGAAAATGCTAACCAGCAACCAGTGGTACTTGCTAAGGAAAGCATCACTATTACTAATGCTCAAACTTCAAATCTCTATTATGAAGCATTAAACCTCTGCATGGGTTTCATTCTGTGCTGCTTGTGCTACACTCTCAGAAAAAAAGTGGCAAAACTGTCACTGGGGCGGTACCTTATTTATTCCTAAAGGGTGCATATTAGCACCTTAATGGTACATATTTTTGTAAAGGTACCACCCCAGTTACAGATTTTGTACCTTTTTTTTTCTCCCTGACAGTGTAAGAATATGAACGATGCCTCAAACTGTGCAGAGAGGTGTGCTGTTACTTCTCCAAGTGATCAGACTTATAATTTTTGCTTGGCAAACAATAAAACAGGCAAAAAAAAAGAAAAAAAGAAAAAGAAAGTAGTGCTGTCAAATCGATTAATTGCGATGTACATATATACATATATAT
>NW_015549598.1:1731297-1741391 GCF_001515605.1 Sinocyclocheilus anshuiensis | reverse complement strand
ATGTCAACCAAAAAAGTAGCTGCGTATACGTCCTCTACCTGGGTCCTTCTCATAAATGTGCAAGCGGCATTTAAAACAAACATATAACATATATTACGCACTGTTGCTCAATACTTAATTATAGCTTCAGATGCATGATATTTTCATTTGCTACAAGCAGTATACACAAGAAGCATGTTCAACGCGGACACGCAGATGGTTGTCATGGTAATAAACACCGTAAACAGCAACCGTTCGCGTGTCCGCGCTTAATGCGCATATCCTATATGAAAAGCATTTTAGGGGGCCCTTGGCTTTTGGGGGCCCAAGGCGGTCGCCTACCTTAGCCTAATGGGTAAGTCCGCCCCTGTATTCACACACATGTAAATATTTCTTAAATATGTGCGTGTTTGTTAAAACAAACTTTTACGTTGTATGCGATTAATCGATTTGACAGCACAAAAAAAAGACAAAGAAAAGAAAAAAAACAACTGAATTTAATTAAATTGAAGAATTGACCCAAGTCATATCTAAAGATGACTACAGAGTGGCAGTAAGAAAGCACCTAGCAACCACCCGGAATACCCTAGCAACCGTATTGCAATGCTTTGATAACCACTTGACCCTCTGGTGCTATTTGGTCATTTTTGAAATGTTACTTTTTTTTTTTTTTTTTTAGAATTAAGGTTCTTGCACACTGAGTCCGAAATTTTCGTATACGTTTTTTCATATTCGTCATCCTAAAAATTTGTCACGCACAGAAACCTTGCACACTGAATCTGATACAAAACAATACAAAATGGAGTCTTCAAGCAGTGAGGATGATTTTGTTGTGCTCTCTCTTCTTAAAAAGAGAAAAAGAAAGAGGAAATATTGGATCCATCATCCAATTTAAGGAGAGTTCCAACTCCTTATGAAGGAGCTGTGGGATTATTCTGGGCGATTCAAAGTTTACTTCAGGATGTCAGTGGCTCAGTTTGATGCTTTGCTAGCGATACTGGAGGCACATATTAAAAAGAAGACCACCAATTTCTGTGACCTCAGTGTGCAAGGACCTATACAGTGCTTTGTGCTGCGAGAAGAAGCGGATCAACTTGTCAGACGTCTCTCAACCTCTCAAAATGCTTGCTATGGATGCGAAAAACGCAGAATATCGAACCCGTTCCAAATTTTTTTTATGACGAAAATTTCAAAGGCAGTGTGTAAACATGATTGACAGAACTTGAGTTCGTATTTATTTTTTTAACATGCATAAATTTCGGATGAAAATTTCAGACTCAGTGTGCAAGGACCTTTAGCATGAACAGTACGAAAATAGTATGAAATAGTACTAGTACGAAATAGTACGAAACTTGAGTTAGGTTTTGGCACTTGCTATGTGAACACAAAAAAATAATCATGGACATGATTCGGAAAGGTTAAATGATCCTGAAACAGTCACACTTGTAATGTTCATGGCCAAAAATGTCGGCATTGGAAATGAATGTACAGCGAATTTCATCTAGTGGAAACGTTTGGTACTGCACCCAGACAAAACCTTACTACTACTTTTTTTGCAATATCAACCTCAAATTTAAAACACAACTTGTATAGATTTATGGCTTTGATTTTCTCAGTTTTAGAGTAAAACATGTTTTGGAAAATATATATTTCATATAACATTTAAATACTGTATTTTTGTGATTAAAAAAAAACCCCAATAACAACAAACTTATAGAATTTTTTCAACTTTTTTTTCACTTCAGCAATAATCTGCCAAGAGTCATCTTAAAAAAAAGAGACCAAAATTAAGTATGCACTCCAAAGCATTCAGGATTTATGAGTTTAGGTTGAAGATTTCATTTTCAGATCTATGCTCAAAAAGTGGTAGTAAATGGATCATAACTATTCCATAAATATATTTTTGTACCATAACATCCCATAAAAATACAAAATATGAAATAAAAAACATCATCAAACTAAAATATAGCACATTCATTTCATTGAAATAATAATAATAAAAAATTGGTCATTTTTGACCGCCACATGAGCAGCACCAGAGGGTTAAAACACCCTAGAAACCACATAGCAACACCCTGGCAACCACCTAAAACACTAGACAACACACTAGGAGCACACAAGGCATTGCTATGTGGTTGTTATGGTGTTCTAGGTTGCTAGGCTAGTTCTAGGTCTTGACCACTGATCTATATATGACTTATATGTTCTCTATTATAGATCAGTGGTCTTGACCCAAAACATCCTAGTAGCAATCACAAGGCAATGCCATGGAAACCACCTAAAACAACCTAGTAACTACATAGCAATGCCCTGGTAACCATTCAAAACACCCTGGCATCATGGCAGTGAGTTTTGCACGGGAAAGCAACACTCATGTTTTCTTCAAAAAAATCAGGTCTATTTTTGGACACATCTAATCCTCGACTCAAAATTCTGACCAATGACAGGCAGAGAGAGATATTTGTGGATAGTTGTACAACTGACATCCCTGGAGCAATGTCACAGGGATCGGGTCCCCTGCACAAGGTCAAATGGTGAGGGGTTACATGGGATGCAATGGGTGAATCACATGGTAGCAGCCCTGGGGAACAGGCAACTTCTCTGACCTTTTCTCCTTCTCTCAAATCATCCAAACTCTCGAATGCAGTAAAACAGTACTAGACAGTTAATTATTAAAAAGGTTATATTATTAACTTTAAACATGTTTGTTTTGAATACAAATCGCTACAAGGATAATAGGGATTTCTGAATGGTTGCCAGGGTGTTGCTATGCAGTTGCTAGGCTGTTCTGGGTTATTGCCAAGACATAGAACTAGCCTAACAACCTAGAACACCTTAACAGCCACATAGCTAAGTCGCTAAATGTCACAGATGATGCCATACACGAATTAGCATATTCATGGCGTCATTATTTTTATACAGCCTATTTCAATTTTCTGGATAATCCGGATTTATAAACAAAGCGTCGTCTAACAAAATCACCATACGCATAAGTTAAAGGTAACGGCTGTGTTTTCAGATATATTTACATGTGAAATGATAACGAGAGAACAGCGAAAACGTTACAAACAACAGAATGTCAGCCTTGTGTTTTTTTGTTTTGTTTGTTAATAAAAAATAAAAAAAAAATAGCCAAAATAACTCGTCGCAAAACATCACTAAAAGTCACATCAACAATGAGAAAGTTGATACATTTGGTGACAAAATCCCCAAACTGGCAGCACTGCAGATCATTCCTTGAATGCAAGTCTGGGGTATTTTTTTTAATAATCTAGGTTAAGATAATTTTTATATATACATTTTTTAATATATTTAGAAATACATACATTTATAAATATATTTCTAGTTGTATAAATTAGCATTAGATAATGTATTATGAACAAACATAGATTAACAATAGTATATTTCTAAATTAACCTAGATTAATAAATGCTGTAAAAACCCACTGTCCATTGATAACTGACTAATGTTAACATTAATGTTAACGAAGTGAACCTCATTGTAAATCATCCTATTTTTAACAGCATATTTTTTTTTCCTTATACTTTGATATATAAATTTATATTTAAATCTATTATAAATGAATTTATTTAAATAATTAACAAAATGCGTTTAAAAATTAAACAAACTAATAACCACGGTTGCTTGCAAATTATTTGATATCTGAAAATAAAACTGAAAAAAAACAAAAAAAAAACAACTTAAATATCTTGTTTATCTCCCATCATATGAAAATCATAAACGTGATCATTCATTATAAGTATTAGCACAGACATCCTCAAGAAGCAATAGTAGTTTAAGCAATAGTAATAGTGATATTTGTCTTTTGCAAGCTCAACTTACATGTGACTGATTACTGAAGGAATTAGCCCACTTTCTGTTTTGACTTAAAGGCACTTTTACTGGCAGCTGAAAGCATTTTCAAACCCATCTAAATATTTAACAACACACATGCAGGAGAGATGTGTAGATATTTGTGGGTGTTCTAATTCTGCCAGAGTCTACAGAGCTTCCAGCTGAATTCTCCACGCAGGCTTGCCAGTCAGTTTTACTTACCTGAAGGATAAGGACGAAAAAGTCGACAGGTTTTCCGCGCTGATATAAATAGTGCTGTTGCGAGCGCTTGTCGTTCTCGTTGAACTTAATCTCCTGAATGACATCCGGGTGCTTGAGGATACGCAGTAAGACCTTGTCTGAAATCTGGAGCGGATTGAAAAGGCTCACCTCTGTGGAAAGATGGGCAACAACAAAGATCGGCTGTTATTTGCAATAACAAATGCTCAAAGTGAGAGGTGATAATCAGCGTCTTATAGTCGCAACAGCTCACCAGTAGCGAGGAAACGATGCGCTGCTAGCATTAGTTGAGGCGATATCTTGACTTGGGATTCCCTCTCATGTTTGAAAGCAGAAAAGTCCCTCTTGTTCTTGTTGGGATCCACTTTCTTTCTGTTACTATTGTCAGCTAGAAGGCAAAAAAATTATTAATCTCTCAACCAATGAGTAACTTGTTTCCCAAAAGCATCATAAGCCCAGGTATCACTAGGAATGTAATGATTCACTCAACTCGTGATGCGTTACGATTCACGATACTGATTTCACAATACGATTTTCTCACTATTTTATTTTATTTTTTTACAAAATGAGATTTAAGACAAATTATAAATAAGGTGTCTTTAATTATTTCTCAGACAAAATTCTACCCATTTCTTTGTGAAATTAAAATATGTAAAATAACAAAACTAAATAGAAATTTTAAAACAAATCTCAAATCAAATAAATAAATACAAATAAAAGATATCGCTTCATATTAGCAAACTAAGGCTTTTGCCTGTGCTCTTTCCCTTTAAAATTAGAGGCAATTGGACGCAGCATACATGCAGAACGAGCAGCTGTTGATTTAAACTAGATTGCATAATTTTGAAATTTGAAGCAGAAACAGAATGGTTTGACTTCAGCGTTGTGAAACTATACTATATAAATCATATCTGCACGAAACAAAAACAGCAGACGGGTTGAATGAGAACACAAATTCACTCTCTGCCAGCAGGTGGCGCTTATGGAACAGCAGCGATGCTGTAAACAAAGCAGCGCTGCACTTATAAATACTTCAATATGCATTTTACAGAGGCAAGATGAAAATAAAATACCATCTAAACTTTTCTGAAGTCAGTCAGTTCTCCTCAGAGGACTCACCCCTAATTGTGTCGCAATTCGTTTAATATCTCAACCGACTCAACCGTTTTTATCGATTTCAACCGGCTCGACGTGCATCGTTACATCCCGAATTGGCACCAATATTCTCAATGATCTACTTAAGCTTACGATACTTTTGGGAAAGCCTAGATCAATAAATCAACTGAACCAATTAATAAATCAATTACATTTCCATGGGTAATCTCATGTCTAGACTAGGGCAGTGCAATTAATCGCATGCGATTGTCATGTGCATCTCGTCAGTAAAGCCGGTTCCGTGATTAGTAGTAAATCACCTGCTTTCAGATGGAGCGGCATTTACTACACAGAGCCGTAGTTCACTGACAAGCTAGGCAATATCGCGTTCATTATCGCAGGTGATTTGATCTGCGATAATGAACACGATATTGCCTAATTGTCAGTGAACTATGGCTCTGTGTAGTAAATGCCGCTCCATCTGAAAGCAGGTGATGCATATTGAAGTATTTATACGTGCAGCGCTGCTTTGTTTACACAGCATTTATACAGCATCGCTGCTGCTCCATAAGCGCCACCTGCTGGCAGAGAGCGAATTTGTGTTCTCATTCAACCCGTCTGCTGTTTTTGTTTCGTGCAGATATGATTTATATTGTATAGTTTCACAACGCTGAAGTCAAACCATTCTGTTTCTGCTTCAAATTTCAAAATTATGCAATTGACTTTACTGGCAAACAAGCAAGAAAATAACTATCACGAATGTACTGTAGAGATCAGACTCGTCCAGGATCTCAGATTTGATGATCTCCTCAATGACGTCCTCCAGCGTCACCAGACCCAGAACCTCGTAGAACGGATCCCCTTCGCCCTCATTATTCACCTTCTGAACGATGGCCAGGTGGGATTTACCTGTGGACAGAGCCAAAGATGTTGAACATTGGGAAAATGGTGATTTAAATGTTCCAAGTGTTGTAATTGCAAACTGAATGGCTGTTTAATGGTTATTAAGATTTAGTTCACACCAGGCTAGGAAACCCACTGAGTGGGTGTAGAATAATTCAAACCATATTCCTATGGAAACACTGCATGGATATGCATATTAATGAGCTGTATTATCACTGCAGTCTGAAAACCCCATGAATTATTCATCATCTTGTTTTATCCGAGGGGCCGTATCAATCATAACCATTTAAGCAATACTGGACCATATGGCTTCATGTTTGAAGCCAAAAAGAGTCAGATCAGAAGTGCTACTAAACTTAGAGCTCAAAGAGCTTAGGAGTGGGAAATGACGGAGATGTCTGGGGATTAGAAATAGAAAGGAAAAAGGGAAGGATGGAGCAAGACAGGAGCAGAAGACACTGACTTTTTTTTTTTAACGTTAAGAGTGAATCTGAAAACGCTGCACAATCAACACTACTGGACAAAAGCTGTATAATATTGAATTTGTACAACACTTAATGCTCAAATCTGAACCAAAATAAATTGATGGACTAATACAGAAGTTCTGACCAACACTGACAACCAATTATTATTTTTTGTTATATGTTAATGCATGTTTTCCCCACTAAAGCTTTGAACTATATTTAAAATACAAGTAAAATCAGGCATTAAAACATGCTTCTAAATAAAAAAAAGCTTCAAACTTTGTTCACATCACTAACCCTAAACACTATTTTTTGAATGACTAAAATGATATCATGCATCTCTAATAAGTGACCTCAAATAGAGGAAATATGCTAATTTATTTCTGAAATCTTTAGAGTAAGATCAAGCCTTATTTTATAATACAAAAAGCACCAGACAAGCAGACTGCTTAAGAGAAGAGCTAATATTTTGTTGCTGAAATACACTCCAGTGTCCCTGAGGGATCGGCATTTAGCAAACCACCCACATTTACTTATTTGCATACTCATAAGCTTTTTTACATACATTCATATCTCAGTGGAGCTCATTTTAAACAAATAGTAAAACACATTTGAATAGGGTTTGGAGAGTTTCTACAAATTTATCATCAAATGCAGCAAAAGCAATGTCCTGAGTTGACATTCTGGACAATACAGTGCCTGTCACATTGCTTTTGTCTCTCTGTGGCACCTCTGCAGTGCTGCAGTGATTGGGAGAGGAAAAATGCAGTGGGATGAACTTCAAACCACTAATCATTTTAAAACACCGCCCATCCAACTCATCTTTAATCAAACACATCAATACTCTGGGGCAAAACGGTGTTTCACACACAACTGTGTTTTGAAATGTGCTTCAACAGTTTGTACAAAAATTAAACCAGCATAATTATGATTAAAGTCAATAAAGTGAAATAAAATATTAACATTCATGCATTTGGCAGACACTTTTATTATTTTCTTTGCATATAAGGTATATGCAATGTTATCACTGAGATGTTAATATCAATTATATATCATATAAACTATACAGATATATATTTTTTTACTATCTGTTTTCATTTTAATTTTAGTTACGTTTAGTCATTTTTAGCAGTTTATAAATATAAAATGTTGCCTGGGTTACTAGTTGATTTTTTTTTTTTTTATGGTTTTCATTTTAGTTTCAGTTTTAGCTAACTATAATAACCCTGAGCATACATTTTAACAGTTCATAATGCAATTACAATTAGTTAACTAACATGAACTAACAATAAGCAATATATTTTTTACAGCATTTATTAACCTTTATTAATGGTAGATAACCAAGTTTGTTCACAGTGCGCTTACTAATGTAACCAGATACAACTTTTTGAAATTAAAAATGTATTAGTAAATGTTGAGATTAAGATTAATACATGCTATATTAGTTTTGTTAATGGTTAGTTCATGTTAACTGATGTAGTTAACTCATGTTAACAAATAAAACCTGTAAAGTGTTACCAACATCTTTAATGGATGAACATTAACAAGTACTAATCTGAATATTGAGGGAAACACGTCTCCCTAAATTTCTATGGTGGTTACGGCCCCAAATCTGAAGGTAAAAGTGGTAGAACATCAGAGTGAGTGTGCAAACTCGGGTGGACCGGATGTTGGTGTGTATTTTTTATGAGCATCAGGTGCTTTTGGCAGCATGGGATACCTCTGTCTTTTCTAGAAGAGCTTCATATTGATCAGAGGCTGATACAGGGAGCATATGGTTATTGATTCGGCTCTCAGGGGGAATTCGAGCACCCATCATAATCAATAGGAGGATGAAAACAACTGCATGGAGCCAAAGTCTTTGCTTCCTGTGAGCACAGCAGGTTCTTTTTAAACTTTCAAAACCACTAACCTTTCTTAAACTCCTCCAACATGGCATCCAACTTAGTGTCGTGGAAGACGAAATGCACCGGGTGGTTGTAGAACTTGGTGACCGTTTTAAGCGTCGTGCAGTCGTCGGGGTCAACGAAGGCCAGGTCTTTGACGTACAGGATGTCCACGATGTTGGAGAGCTCTGCATCATACACGGGTATCCGCGTGTAGCCACTTTCCATGATCTCAGACATGGTATTAAAGTCGAGAACGGCGTCAATGTGAATCATGAAGCAGTTGCTCAGAGGCGTCATCACATCCTCAACCGTCTTGGTTCGGAGTTCCAGAGCACCTTGTATGATGTTCAGTTCTTCTTTCACCAGGTCGTTGTAGGGTTCGGTGACCTTCAGCATCTCCACCAGCTTCTCACGGTTGTAGACGGTGCCAATTTCCTGCCCGAGAACGCAGTCCAAGAGTTTACTGACGGGGAATGACAATGGGAAGGTCAGGAGCATGAAAAATTTGGTCAACACGATGGTGTTGGCGCCTACGGCCAAACCGTGGCGTGAGCACAGCGCTTGTGGCACGATTTCACCAAATATGACAATGCCAACAGTAGATGCCACCACGGCTCCCAACCCCGACCCAATCAAATCATCTAGCAGGATCGTCAAAGTTGTGTTGACCAGCACGTTACCCAACAATAAAGAGCAAAGCAGATAGTTGCCCTTGCTTCGAATAGGTTCGATTTTTCGCGCATACTTCTTTTCCTTATTAGTTCCACAGCTTTGTACAATGCGAAGCTCCATTGGATCCAACGCCATGAGCCCCAGGTTGAGCCCACTGAACATGCCGGACAGCACCAGCAAACCTGAAATCAGGATGATTTGGAACCAAAGAGGTAGAAAAGTTTCTTTCTCCTCTATGACTAACAATCTTCCATCATTTTCACCCAACTGGACCCATTTGTCTCCCAAACCCTGCCTGACACATAGGCTGTAGGTCTTTTCTCGTTCACTCTTACGCAGTGGCTTCACATACACACTCACCAGACCTGATGTTCCTCTGTTGCTCACGTTCATTAAGGTGCTGATGCTCAGGTCTTTGGTGAAATCCTCACAAGTCCTGTTTAATTCGTCACTGTCCCCCGTATCCACATACTCTGTGAACCTGATGTGGGATGCTGCGTCCGGGCTCAGGTGCACCCCATAAAACCTGAGCACGACGCTGCTCTCCTCCGTTACCTGGATGACCCCGTCCTCCGTCGTGCTGACCGCTTTGTCGCTCCTCTCCAGCCGCATGCCCAGGATCTGACTGCTGGAACTGGGGCTCGACGTCTCCGTCCGCCCGCTGACAGAGCTCCAGAGGAACACGATGAAAGTTAGAAGACACCCCTGTCCGCTCCGCTCTGTCGCCATGTTTGTTGCGCTCTCTCCGCAAGGCTGGACCTTACGTCACGTCATCGCTGCCACAAGCGGGCCCCGCCCCCTTATTTGCATAATGCAAAATTGCGCAACGCCCACTTTCATAATTAGGAACAATCTGGAGTTAAACTAATATATGCGTGCGAGTTCTTATTTAAAATACATAATGTTTGGGCTTTAAAGATAAACGTCTCATGGCATTATAAGGTAGTAATTATTTATGATAAATTGTGGTAATACGTTTAAATAAATTTAAGCATCTAACAGGTTTACGATTAAACAT
>NW_015549598.1:1714868-1731242 GCF_001515605.1 Sinocyclocheilus anshuiensis | reverse complement strand
ATTTAGAAAAATAGTAATTTAATGACAATCATATTTTCAACCAATTTTAATGCTTAAATAATGAGTACAATTTTTTAATTATTTTTCATTATCAGTATAAAATAAAAGCAGTAGAATAAATACTATCATCGCGTAAGAATAGTAATGAAAAGTAAATTAATCAACGGCAATAAACTGCCATAATGTAACACATCGGTGGATTTGTTGTTAATGGAAGAGTGTAAAATCAATGTCATTGTGTCTATTGACGTCACTGCATTTCAACCTCGGTAAAATATGATGCAAGTGCGTCCTCTAGTGTTACAAATAAACATGAACTCATCAACATAGTGTGTTTTCTTAAATGCATTTTATTCTCAGATTAGTGAATAATTATGTGCACATTTAAAACATTCTCAAAAATGATAGAAGTGGCTGCAATAACTAAATATTTCAAGGATTACTATAATCTTGCTATTACAGAAGGATTTACCCATTAAATGCGCTGACATGAGTTCGGTTGTATTATAATTGCTGTAATTCAGTGTCCTATTCATTGAGAGATATTCTCAATATTTTATATTCCTAATTATTTCACATTAAGGAAAGTGTCTACTGACCAAATATGTTATGCTTTACAGTCCGAATCAGTCTACACTGCTTCCGTTTGTCTTACACAATTGTAATTCAAATACTGGAAACGGTTCATACAACATCCTTTAGGAACTGCTTGCACACAATCGATTTTTAATAACCATCTATAATAATTAGCTTACAGAGAGCATAATTATCTAAAAACTTTGAAATAAAAAAAACACTAATCTAGTAGTTCTGATTTCCTGTGTTTAAACAGTGTGCTCAAAGTCCATGCATTTCACAGGTAATGTAAGGACATGAGTAATCTCATCTAATGCTAATGGATATATGACAAAGTCTGATTCCAGTCGAGTTTTATGCTTGTTTTCCTGTATGTCCTTCAGGTAGAAGCACGTCCACGGTGAAGCTGACTTTCTTTGAATGAAGCACACTATAAGTGTTGTCAAACCATACCACATCTATAGAGAAAAATAAAATTATAAAATAATAATAAATAACTGGAATAGCACCAAAAACTATGGAAGCTTGTTTCTGCCACAAGATAAAAAAAATGTAAAAAAGGTAATTGCGACTTTTTATCTCACAATTCAGACTTTTTTTTTTTTTTTTCAGAATTGTGATTTTTTTTAATCTCACAAATCTGACTTTATATCTTGCAATTCTCAGAATTTTGAGAAAAAAAGTCTGAATTGTGAGATAAAAAGATCAATTACCTTTTGATTTTATTCCATGGCGGAAACAAGCTTCCATAAAAAACTCAAATGTCAAATTCAAAACAAACGTACAGATGCCTGATTCCTCACAGGTGTAGGATCCATCTTCTGGAACTAGGTGGGAATTGTAACGTTCGGTAGGCAGTATTTCCCGCATGGCTTCTGCTTTCTTTGTCTCATTCCCTTTTGTCTTCAGGAAAAGTCCAAAACCAATATCAGACCCCTCACTTGCAAACTGCCATCTAGAATGAGAAAAAAACTAGTTTAACCACAAAGGAATGAAGACAGGCTATGCTCAAAATCCAATAGTAGCATACATATGGAGTATATTGCATGCTATTTTGCTAAACAATTATGCATAACTATTAGCACTTACAAATGGTACTTACCGTAGTACGCAGTTTGGAAAGAGCACCTCATAATCTAGCTGGTACGAGGAGCCACGGCTAATTGTGATAAACTGGTCATACTTCACTTTGATGGAGTCCCGCACATAGTACGACTTCGGCACTACGCCACCATAACGTAACTGAGAGGAAGACGTCAGATGAGTAAAGACAACTAAATATTGGTATTCTGAATGGACTACCATTCAAAAGTTTGGGGGGTCAGTAAGATTTTTTAAAATGTTTTTGAAATAAGACTCTTATGGTCACCAAGGCTGCATTTATTTGATCAGAAATACAGAAAAAACTGTAATTGTGAAATATTATTACTATTTAAAAGAACTGTTTTCTATTGTAATATATTTTAAAATGCAATTTATTTCTGTGATGAAAAGCTGAATTTTCAGCATCATTACTCCAGTCTTCAGTGTCACATGATCCTTCAGAAATCATTCTAATATGCTGATTTGCTGCTTCTTATTACTAATATTACTGCTTTTTTTGGACTACATTTTTTTTTCTGGATTCTTTGATGAACAGAAAGTTCAGCATTTATTTGAAATAGAAATCTTTTGTATCATTATAAATTACTTAAATGTCACTTTTGTCCAATTTAATGCATCCTCAGTGAATAAAAGTATTAATTTCTTAATTATTTTTTTTAAAGATTGACCCCAAATTTTTGATTCCTATTTGAAGTGGTAATCTTCTGTTCACTAGTAAACCTCACCATGGTCTTACAGAGAGGGTTTCCATCAGGATCAGTCATGGATCCCCCGTAAACCGCAGGTAACTGATCTGCATCCACATAGTTCCTCAACACCTCTTTCCAGTTGGCTGGAAGGTGGAGATCGCAAGAGAAATTGCCATTCATGAGGTGTCATTCATGCAGGATGAGTTACACACCAAAGTCAACAGTATCGTGATGTTTGTCTTAACTAGACAACTTACAACCCAGCACAGCAATCTTCTGCCTTGTTTCCTCACGCAAAAAGTGTTTGACCAAGTTATATGCAATAGGGAAGAGTTTAGGGGCTGTAGAAAGAATAATTTCAGAACTGTTTATTATTAAACAATCTCACAGTGATGTAATTTAACTGGTGCAACGATTACTCACCTTTGATTAAAAGCACCTTTTTTAGGTTCTCTGGATAGTTCTCCTCAAACATAGTCAGAATCTGCAGGGGATAAATTGGATGAAAAGCCAAAGATAATATCACAATGTGACAATTTTAGATGTTAAGATGGATTTTAGTAATGGAAGATACCATATTTAATTTGAGACTGTAAAATGGTGCCTTAAAATGAGTGAAATGAAAATTTGCTGACAATTTAATCACCCTCAGGCTATCCAAGATGTAGATGAGTTTGTTGTTCATCAGAATAGATTTGGAGAAATGTAGCATTACGTCACTTGCTCACCAATGGATCCTCTGCAGTGAATGGGTGCCGTCAGAATGAGAGTCCAAACAGCTGAAAAAAACATCATAATAATCCACAAGTAATCCACGCAATTTGTAAGAAACAAATCCATCATTAAGGCACTTTAACTTTAAACCATCGCTTCTGGACAAAATATGAGCCATAATCCATAATAACACTCCAGTGAAAAAGTCCAACCTCTGTTGCCACATCAAAATCCATATTTGTTTAGAACTGCTCTGAACTGTTTTCTCTTGTAAACGGTGCTTGATCTGTGCAGATTTCTCTCCTGATTCAGATGAGATGACATTTTCACTGGAGATTATATTATTGACTCGTATTTTAGCCAATAAAAAGATTAATTTGTATATTACAAACACAGCTTTTCACTTCACAAGACATTAAATGATGGAGTGGAGTGGTGTGGATTACTTGTGGATTATTGTGATGTTTTTATCAGCTGTTTGGACTCTCATTCTGACGTCACCCATTCACTGCAGAGGATCCATTGGTGAGCAAGTGATGTAATGCTGAATTTCTCTAAATCTGTCCTGATGAATAAAGAAATTAATGTCCATCTTGGATCGCCTGAGGGTGAGTAAAATTTCAGCAAATTTTCATATATAGGTAAACTATTTCTTTAATATAATTTCTTATTATTATATATTGACCGGCAAATAAAAAGAAGGATTAAAGTTCATGCACCAAAGCTCTATGTTAGGACCCTGCTCCAACACACTGCAATGCAATGTGCACAAAAACACCCCAATGAAGAGACATAGCACTGTCGAGATATTACATACATAGTCTGCACATATATTGCAAAATACTCCGTATAAAGAAACCAATTTCAGAGCCTGATGGTGGTGGAGGAGACACCACTCATTCAAGTCTACAGGAAGGTTGACATGAGCAAAAAGTAAAAAAGGTAAACAGATAAATACTGTGGCTGTACTCTATCTGGCTCACACTAGCTCTAGTTGCGGATGCGTAAATTAAACTTTTTAGATTTCTTTCTTTCTTTACACCAGTTCATTGAATGGGTGTCAGATGTAAAAAGGCCCTCAGGCAACATGGATAGCTTCATGTGGTAGTTAACACTGTTTAGTCTCAGATAGCAAAGAGCTCCTATGGGAACTGCAGCCAGCCCTGCACATCTGACAGTCTGATTGTTACTTAATGGTTTATGTATAATTTAAAATTTTGAACTACTGAACTGTTTCTATTTGCGTGGTGATAAGAGACAAACTCACTTTCAATGCTCCGACATAACAACTGCATGCATATTTTATCAAAGATTAAAATGCAAATTTAAAATCCAAACAAAAAAAGTTGGATACCGCTTCAATATAATTTGGATATCCACATAGCGTAGTTGTAATCTATCTGTTAATTTACTTTCTGTTTCTGTTTCTTCATCTGAACAGATTTGGAGAAATTTTGCATTTTACGTCACTTGCTCACCAATGGACCCTCAGCAGTGAATGGGTGCCGTCAGAATGAGAGTCCAAACAGCTGAAAAAAACATCATAATAATCCACAAGTAATCCACGCAATTTGTAAGAAACAAATCCATCATTAAGGCACTTTAACTTTAAACCATCGCTTCTGGACAAAATATGAGCCATAATCCATAATAACACTCCAGTGAAAAAGTCCAACCTCTGTTGCCACATCAAAATCCATATTTGTTTAGAACTGCTCTGAACTGTTTTCTCTTGTAAACGGTGCTTGATCTGTGCAGATTTCTCTCCTGATTCAGATGAGATGACATTTTCACTGGAGATTATATTATTGACTCGTATTTTAGCCAATAAAAAGATTAATTTGTATATTACAAACACAGCTTTTCACTTCACAAGACATTAAATGATGGAGTGGAGTGGTGTGGATTACTTGTGGATTATTGTGATGTTTTTATCAGCTGTTTGGACTCTCATTCTGACGTCACCCATTCACTGCAGAGGATCCATTGGTGAGCAAGTGATGTAATGCTGAATTTCTCTAAATCTGTCCTGATGAATAAAGAAATTAATGTCCATCTTGGATCGCCTGAGGGTGAGTAAAATTTCAGCAAATTTTCATATATAGGTAAACTATTTCTTTAATATAATTTCTTATTATTATATATTGACCGGCAAATAAAAAGAAGGATTAAAGTTCATGCACCAAAGCTCTATGTTAGGACCCTGCTCCAACACACATACCATGTAGTTTTCAAATAAGCCTGAAGGACTTGATTAGATGGATCAGGTGTGTTTAAGGTTGAATCTAAACTCTGCAGGGCTCCGGCCCTCCAGGAATTGAGTTTGACACCCCTGCTCTATGTGTCACAGTAGGTCACAGTAATATACAAACAATTATTTAGAGCAATGTTAAAGGGGTCCTATTATGCTCTTTTACAAAGTCTTGATTTTGTTTTGGGGGTGTACTAGAACAGGCTCTCATACTAGGTTGTTCGAAAAACACATTATTTTTCACATATTTTACATTATTACAACACCTCTCTCCCCAGTCTGGCATGAACGGCTCGAATAGTTCCTGTATCAAATGAAGGCCCGCCTTCTGAAATACGCGCTGTGTAATGTGCTGTGATTGGTTAGCTGGGCCAGTGTGTGCTGTGATTGGCAGCACTCGGCGCCTGGTCGGGAAATGTCACGCCCCTTACCATAGCCGCCTGCGAGCTTCAGAGTAAATATAGAAGTCAAAATCAAATCAATTTGAGCGCAATTTAAACCCGGATGATTGTAACCACTCTAAGTTCGTCTGCCTTGGGAAAGCTAGCATGTCTCCGACATAGTGATAACACTCGTTGCCTTCTCTAGTGCAGCTCAACCAGGTCTCGTCCCATTCGTCGATATTTGTGATATCACAAATCCTGGAAAATATGCATTGTAGTCCAAACGAGTCGTTCGTTGTAGTTTTTGAAAAGTGATTTCTGTTGAATAAAATATCTTTTGAATAGGACTTTGAGCTTTGTAACTTTGCAGATCTTTTTTATGCTCAAACAGCAACATTACAGACTAACTAAAGTTGAAAAAGTGAAAAAGTATAATAGGACCCCTTTAAAAGTTTGTATCTTATTATACAAAAGCGTCTGCTAAATGCATAAATTATTATAATTATTTGGCTTCAAAATGACCAAGCTCTACTGAAAGCATCATGTTCCTACCTCACCGTACATCTCAACAGCAGGCTTCCAAAGATGTTTCATGCCAAGCCCCTCACAGTCATAAATGATGGTGACTGATTCAATGTATTTGCCAAGCTGATGAATAAGATCAACCAAAAACAATAATAAAAAAAAAAAACTCAGACATAATCACAGATCACTGCAGATGGGAAGCAGATTTGAATGTTCAAATAATAAAATATCACATTACACTCATTACGCTTTTGAAAAAATAGATTCCATTGAAGAAAAATTTTTTGGGTTCTCCAAATAACCTTTCAGTGAACAGTACTTGTATGTATAACATGTATAACATTTTAATAATCTAAAGAACCTTTTCCACTATAAAGAACCTTTTGTGCAATGGAAAGTTTCCATGAATGTTAAAGCTTCTTGATGGATCCACAGATGCCAATAAAGAACCTTTATTTTTTAGTGCTTTCTTAGTCATTTGGTCTTTATTTGACAGACTGTACCTTTTTAGACTGCTTCTCACACTCTTGTCGTAGAAGTTCAGCATCTCTGACTTTGGTCCTCAGGCAGTCTTGTTTGCTAGCCGACAGTAAAAGGCCCTTTGGATCAAGAGGGCCGATGATATCATACCAGATAGGACTTCCTTCACGATCATAGCCACACATTCCACCTGCCACATAGCACTCAATGACCTGGACGGAGAAAAACAATATATGTGCGTTAGCAGGGCATTTATCATTTTGAGATCATGTTAAAATATTTTGTTGAACTGTCCTGACATACCTCAGGTGGCTTCCAGTTGTCAATGATGGTGTCTACTTTCATATGCTTGCGAAACTCCAGATGCTGGAGTACAAAGATATGGTTTTATGTAAGGCAAATGAGAAAAAACTTTACAGAATATATAATATAATAATATATTATATATATATATATATATATATAATGTTTTCTAAGTGAAATAATCATGGTTACTAAACAAATACGACAGGATTTTGAGTTAGGATGTTTCTGTAATACAGACTCAGGTCTTTAAAATATCTGTAAGTTCATTTAAGCTGTGATATTACCTTTCTAATCATTGCCTCAGCTTTTGGGACATTGAAGCTTCTAGCTGCAAACAAGAAATAAATCAAACTTCAAATGTATAATCTGTACAGAAAAAATGGTGTAGAAATTACTTTGTAATTATTTGTGACATTTACTAGAAATTTCTGAGTGAAAATCATTTAAAAGAAATGGCAAGTAACACATTGAAATAAACTAAATTGTGAGCTAGAAAGACTGGAATAGTATATATATATATATATATATATGTGTGTGTGTTTGTGTGTGTGTGTGTGTGTGTGTGTGTGTGTGAAACATACTCCTTTAATCTTTGTTTTATTTACAAAATAATTTTCTGGTAAACTGCATTACTCTACAGTCTTGATTCTTTTATTTAAATGCAAAATAGAAAAATATGTAAAGCACATACCAGATTAATATGCTGCTCTCTCCCAGATAAATCACAATTAAATGCTAAATTCAGATGAGGACTTTAAGGTATTATACTATAATGTAGTGCAAAGGGTGAGAGCAAATAATTCTGCAACGGTCAAAAATCACAGGTGAAGAGAGATAAATATTGGTGCATACTTTCAAAAGAAATCACCTTGAACTTCTCTCTCAAAAAGTAAAGTCAACACATGGTTTTGGGATGTTCTACCTCAACATACAATATTGATTTTTAGATAAAGCTGGTTAGGATTAAGCAATCAGACATGCAAAAACTAAATACATCTCAGAAATAACTTCTTTTTTTTTCATGGAAGAGTACTTGCATATATTGTCCTCCATATAATTGCAAGTGTTTTGTTGAAAGATAATTGTAGATCTGGCAGTCTGTTAATCAACACACAGGTTCATGGGGTCATAAGGTCACCCATAGGACATGACCATGCAGTCAGAGATAATTCAATGCCAAGAACTTTTGCAGGCTTCCACTACATTCATTCAAAAGTTAACCTGAAATCAAACTCCCAGAAAAGGACATTTTATGAGAACCATGTTGTTTCCCGCTGCTCTGATGTTTGCATTATTACATTTTAAAATCCATCCTCACCTCTGAGCCACCGGAGCAGGTAATGGTTAGTTTGATTGGGCAGTTGATCCAACACATCTGCTATTTTCTCCCGAAACTATTCAAACAAATGACATTAAAATATATCAACAAATCTTCAACAGGAATATGGTTAACTCTGAAGATTTAATATAAGGATATACTGTACCGCCGTTCAAAATCTGGGGTCTTTATGTTTTTGAAAAAGGTCTCAACAAAGCTGCATTTATTTGATCACACATACAGTAAAAACAGTGATATTGTGAAATATTATCATTTAATTTTCAGCATCATTACTCCAGTCTTCAGTGTCACATGATCCTTCAGAAATCATTCTAATGCTGTTTTGCTGCTGAAGTAATATTATTATTATTATTGAAAGTGTTGAAGACAGTTGTGCTGCTTGCCACAGTATTTTGTGGATTCTTTAATGAAGAGAACGTTCAAAAGAGCAGCATTTATTTGAAATGGAAATCTTCTGAAATCTTATACATTTCTTTACGGTCACTTTTGATCAATTTAATGCATCCTTGCTTAATAAAAGTATTAATTGAAATAAATAAATACATAAACTTACTGATCCCAAGCTTTTGAACGGTGGTGTGTATCATATTTGATATTAAAATTGATATGTAAACAGTGGTGTGTCGTAAACGAAACTATGAGCGACATTCAAAACATGTCAAAATATCCTGAAATGTAGGAATAAAAAAGATTTTTTTGCATTTACTTGCCTGTGCTAAAGCCTCAGTTTGTTTGGGACTGAGGTCTCCTACTCGTCCGCTCATATTGCAGCATGGAGTTGTTGCGCTCGTGCACCTGATATTTATACCCAGTCACTCGCTGATGAAAAGACAAGGTACGCGTTGCTGAGGTAATGAATGAAACATATAGCGTCATTCAGAAACGATGCATGACAACAAATCCTTGATATTGTTCTGCAATCATTCACTTGGATAGTTGTTTACATCCGTGACATCCCCTACAGACGATTACACTTCTTTTTTTTTTTTTGCACGATATTTAATTTATAAACATACATCTACAATTTATCAGTACTGGTAAAAACACCAGCGAAATATTTCGATTTCGATTTATCATAATTTAAATTCCCGTTATATTAAGATTATATTTACATATTTAACATGTGGACCAATAATAATCCTCCAACAAGTGACTGACATTTATATTATAATTAGTTTCAGAAGATAAACCAATAACAGAGAAGGTGGGCGGGGTCATATTAAAGCCTTCGAATTAATTTCAAAAAACAATTTTATCGGCAGATTCGGCATCGGCACCGACGTTGAGCTTTCTATGCAGCTAAATCAGGATAATATAAAGTAAATATAAAGTACAATTAATTTTATTTCCAGTGTAAACACGAAGGCTTTCGTATCTATCTCGCAGTTACAATAAATATCTTTACAATATTCCTATAAAATGGTAAGGAAATTTGTCAGTGTCTGAAAAGGTTAAACTAGCAGAGCGATTGGCCGAGCAACGGTCGTTGTTGTTGTTTTTTTTTTTTTTCAGATGTATGAGCTTAATGTTATCAATATTATGATGATTAATTAACAAATTAAACGAGCAGGCAAAAATAAGACACGTTTTGACGTTGCAAATTGTCGTTAATTTGATTTTTTTCAGCGCGAGTGCATCTGCATTCATGTGGGTCAGGCGGGAGTTCAGATCGGTAACGCGTGCTGGGAGCTGTACTGTCTGGAGCACGGCATACAACCGGACGGGCACATGCCCACCGACCAGACCACCTCCGGCGGAGATCGGTCCTTCAACACCTTCTTCTGCGAGACCGGCGCCGGGAAACATGTACCCAGAGCTGTGTTCGTGGACCTCGAACCCACCGTCATTGGTCAGGATGCATTTACATATAAATACCATACTACTGTTAACGTTAGTGTAACTACTGTAAATAATTATAAAAGTGTAAGAATCGTTTTCATATTTTTTGTATAAATGATGGCTAATATCAAGTTTTCTGCTGACATCATGGAGCCCTCTCATTTTTTATAAACCTTCCCCTCCTGGGGCGGACTTGGGGCCCTAAGCAAATTTCAGGTATGGGGCCCCAACACAATAACTATGTGCTCTTTCACGCCTAACCCTTATTTTGCTCGCTCTCTCATAGTTTATTTACCCCTTTACAACTCAAGTAAGTAATTAGTCAACCTGATGCTGTTCTAAAGCCATATTAGGCTACCTTATTATTTTTTCGGATTGCAAAAGAAGACATTAAAAAAAATGCTTGCACTTGTCCATTTAATGAATTGTAACAAAAAGGATTTAAATGTCATAAAATTATCCCATGCAACTCGTTCCATATTCCAAGTGTTCTTAAGGCATACGGTAGGGTTTGCCGAGAAACTAATCGAAAATGTAATCTATTATTAAGCAAAAATCTCCAGTCATCGCATTCGTGCAATTGTATGAGTGCGCAGCAGTTTGGTGCACATAGGAAAAGCACACAAGCGAGTCATTTTTAAGCATCAAGACAAATAAAATCATGACACGAAACACGATACTTTCTTCTCTGAGGTTAATACATTAGTTCTGAGACAGTCAGACAGGATTATACAGCCTAGAAAGTGCGCAAAGAGCGCTCCCTCCATAATCATTAAAAGCTGTCACTCACTTCAGTTCACCGCAATCTCACGACATTCCGTTAATCAATGAAGCTGTCTGCACTGCACAATGAATCTTGCTGAAAAACATTACAAGTACAACAAACTGTTTTCTGTTGGATTTTTCCTGAGGTTTCCACCGCAGTGGTAGAGCCCTACAATTCTGTTCTGACCACACACACCACCCTCGAGCACTCCGACTGCGCCTTCATGGTGGACAACGAGGCCATCTATGATATCTGCCGAAACAACCTGGACATAGAGCGGCCCACGTACACCAACCTCAACCGCCTCATTGGCCAGATCGTGTCATCGATCACCGCCTCCCTGCGCTTCGATGGAGCTCTCAATGTCGATCTGACGGAGTTCCAAACCAACCTGGTGCCGTACCCTCGCATCCACTTCCCCCTGGTCACGTATGCTCCGGTGATCTCCGCAGAGAAGGCGTACCACGAGCAGCTGTCCATCATGGAAATCACCACCGCCTGCTTTGAGCCAGCCAATCAGATGGTGAAGTGCGACCCTCGGCACGGGAAGTACATGGCTTGCTGTATGCTGTACCGGGGAGACGTGGTTCCAAAGGATGTCAATGCTGCCATTGGAAGCATAAAGACCAAGAGGACCATTCAGTTTGTTGACTGGTGTCCCACAGGGTTCAAGGTCAGCCTGTGTCTTTTATTCTAACATGCGTAACTGTAAATGTGGAAGTTGCGCATGTTGGAATAATGTTATAGTGGAATAATGCTATAACATAGCATACAATAGTAATGTGTGTAAATATTAGCATGTGTGAAAATATGTTAGGGCTGCACGATTAATCGAATGCGATTATCATGCGCATCTCGTAAGTAAAGCTGGTTCTGTAATCAGTAGTAAATCTCCATCACCTGCTTTGAGATGGAGCAGCATTTACTACACAGAGTGAATGCACGTACACCAACCTCAACCGCCTCATTGGGCAGATTGTGTCATCGATCACCGCCTCCCTGCGGTGTTATTTTAACTCAAATAACTTGTTCTTGTTCTTTTAAGAGTCATTGTTAAGCCTCGTACACACGGGTACGATTATCGCGCGCGCTTATCGCCAGCGTTTTTCGAGACGTTTTTCGACACGTCTTGTTCACCGCAATCTCACGACATTCCGTTAATCAATGAAGCTGTCTGCACTGCACAATGAATCTCTTAATTACATTGTATCTACACATTGTTATAATCTATAATGTACTGTATATAATAGTGTTTTGAGTGGTGAGTGAACATTTAACGCTCTCCAGAACACACATACACAATGTTTCACCAATATCAGATGGGACCCCCTGATTCCCCTTGGCCCTAAGCAGCCGCTTACCTCGCTTATTGGTTAAGTCTGCCCCTGTTCCCCTCCAAAAATCTGTCAAATAGAGACCACTTTCACCATCCCAGTGTTACTTTAGTATCATTAGCCCCTGCCCCTAATTGAATCTAAAGTGCGCTTTTGGTCCGATCTAGGTGCCCCCCTCCTTTTATGCACACTTTAAAGTTTTTTTCCCATTCAGATGAGGTTCGAACTGGAACATACAGACAGCTGTTTCACCCAGAGCAGCTGATAACTGGGAAAGAGGACGCCGCCAATAATTACGCCAGAGGCCATTATACCACTGGCAAGGAAATAGTAGACGTAGTAATTGACCGTGTTCGCAAACTGGTAAGACATTTTTCTCTATTTAGATATACAACTTTTATTGCAATTACATTTTTATAGATGAATTAATAGTTTGTGTCTTTTGTTTTTAGTGTGACCAGTGCACTGGACTGCAAGGATTCCTCATCTTCCACAGCTTTGGCGGTGGAACTGGTTCAGGTTTTGCTTCACTGCTGATGGAGAAGCTGTCCGTTGACCATGGAAAGAAAGCCAAGCTTGAGTTTGCCATTTACCCTGCACCTCAGGTACCATATTTTATTCAGCTCGCTTCACTTTAACGTCGCAATGAAATGGAAGTAGCAACAGTAGCAACATCATTGAGCGAACTATACATCACCAGAAAGAAGTTCGACGTTTCACCGGAAGATCGAATTATGATTAGTTTGATTAAAGATCACAAGGTCAAAAAAGCAAAAATGGAAACAAATCCAGGGATGAATCATTCACAATAAGATCAATAACAAAGCATTTTCATGTCAAAGCAACATCAATGACAAAGAATGGTTTGAATCATTTGGTCCGTTCACAACGGATGTTATTTTGTGTTTAACCCTTTGGTACATTTTTGCATTTTTAATTTTTACTTCATCGGAATGGTACAAAACTTGATTACTTTTGTCTCTGTTCAATGGATTTTAAGTACTTTTGCTCCATTATTAATTTAAATATTGCATTAATTGAAAAATAGTATAAAATGTGTTTTTTATAACTATTTATAACTATTTATAATTAATTAAAACCGATGGATAACAATGTTAGTAGTAAACTTGACTAAGTTGTGCTGCAGACATGAATGAAACCATGTAGAACACCTTAGCAACCACAAAGCAGTGTCCTGGAAACCACTTGTAACACACTCAAGAACCACTTACTTTCAGTGCTGAAAAACATTACAAGTACAACAAACTGTTTTCTGTTGGATTTTTCCTGAGGTTTCCACCGCAGTGGTAGAGCCCTACAATTCTGTTCTGACCACACACACCACCCTCGAGCACTCCGACTGCGCCTTCATGGTGGACAACGAGGCCATCTATGATATCTGCCGAAACAACCTGGACATAGAGCGGCCCACGTACACCAACCTCAACCGCCTCATTGGCCAGATCGTGTCATCGATCACCGCCTCCCTGCGCTTCGATGGAGCTCTCAATGTCGATCTGACGGAGTTCCAAACCAACCTGGTGCCGTACCCTCGCATCCACTTCCCCCTGGTCACGTATGCTCCGGTGATCTCCGCAGAGAAGGCGTACCACGAGCAGCTGTCCATCATGGAAATCACCAACGCCTGCTTTGAGCCAGCCAATCAGATGGTGAAGTGCGACCCTCGGCACGGGAAGTACATGGCTTGCTGTATGCTGTACCGTGGAGACGTGGTTCCAAAGGATGTCAATGCTGCCATTGGAAGCATAAAGACCAAGAGGACCATTCAGTTTGTTGACTGGTGTCCCACAGGGTTCAAGGTCAGCCTGTGTCTTTTATTCTAACATGCGTAACTGTAAATGTGGAAGTTGCGCATGTTGGAATAATGTTATAGTGGAATAATGCTATAACATAGCATACAATAGTAATGTGTGTAAATATTAGCATGTGTGAAAATATGTTAGGGCTGCACGATTAATCGAATGCGATTATCATGCGCATCTCGTAAGTAAAGCTGGTTCTGTAATCAGTAGTAAATCTCCATCACCTGCTTTGAGATGGAGCAGCATTTACTACACAGAGTGAATGCACGTACACCAACCTCAACCGCCTCATTGGGCAGATTGTGTCATCGATCACCGCCTCCCTGCGGTGTTATTTTAACTCAAATAACTTGTTCTTGTTCTTTTAAGAGTCATTGTTAAGCCTCGTACACACGGGTACGATTATCGCGCGCGCTTATCGCCAGCGTTTTTCGAGACGTTTTTCGACACGTCTTGTGTGTTCATACCCAAGTGATTTTCGCTGGCGATGAGCCGAGTGAACGTGCAAATTCACTCCCTGACATTAGATGGCGCTTAATGAAAAACAGAAATACCCCGGTACACATCGAATCCTATATGATCTGCAATTCCTCTCCATAGCAACTCCCTCATATCAAGATTTTTGTAGTCGCTGTCGCGTTTGTCATAAAGCCCTTTGTGTTCAGACACCAATGAGACCAGCAGCTCTACATTCATCTTGCCTCGATGCATCTTCTTGGTCTACTTACTTCCTCTTTGTTGTTAGGTATAAATGTGTGCTCGGCAAGACCATTTTGTGCTTGAGCGCCACCAAGTTGTTTTACTGTAACTTCAGCAGCTCCAGGCACGTGAACAAAAGCATCAATCTCATCGGTCGGCCAGTTTTTAATGCGGCACGTCAAACAAAAAAAACCGAGCCCAAGGCGTTTTTAAAAAAATGATGCTTTTACGCCTGGTGTTTTGCGCGTCTGTGTGCACACTTACATTGGCGGCCTTTGTTTAGTCACGAGGCGTTAAATGTCGCGATAATCGCACGCGATAATCATCCCGGTGTGCACAAGCCTTTACTGATAGGAATTATTGTAGTTCACTGACAAGCTACGCAAACCGGTATGCCGGTTTATCACGGTTTGAACGTGCATGGTTATCATACCGTAAACATTTGCATATCTATGGTTTTGCATCTTCTTCGTCTACTTACTTCCTCTTCGTCGTTAGGTATCAATGTGTGCTCGGCAAGACCATTTTGTGCTTGAGCGCCACCAAGTTGTTTTACTGTAACTTCAGCAGCTCCAGGCACGTGAACAAAAGCATCAATCTCATCGGTCGGCCAGTTTTTAATGCGGCACGTCAAACAAAAAAAACCGAGCCCAAGGCGTTTTTAAAAAAATGATGCTTTTACGCCTGGTGTTTTGCGCGTCTGTGTGCACACTTACATTGGCGGCCTTTGTTTAGTCACGAGGCGTTAAATGTCGCGATAATCGCACGCGATAATCATCCCGGTGTGCACAAGCCTTTACTGATAGGAATTATTGTAGTTCACTGACAAGCTACGCAAACCGGTATGCCGGTTTATCACGGTTTGAACGTGCATGGTTATCATACCGTAAACATTTGCATATCTACGTTTTTTTTTTAAATGAATGAAAAAAACAATCTCATATGCAACTTATTTCCACTCGCTGCTTCACTCTGCATTCACTTGGCTGCTTACACGCACGTACACGTATACGCGGAGAAAATGGCAGAGACAGAGATTATATCTCTATCCCCACCGATAAAAAAAAGTTAAAACGTGTGTCGCATTAATAACAAGTTATAAGTTAAGGCCGTATGATTTCCGTGAAGCAGAGGGAATCCCGGTGCAGTCGTGAACATGGAATTTACAGTATAACGACGATGTCACGTAAAACGCGCAATCTGATGGAAGGATAAATCAAAAGTATATATGATATGTGTCTGTGACTGTTTATGCGCACAAGTTTGTTGTAATAAAGGATTTGTTCACTCAAATAACTTGTTCTTGTTCTTTTAAGAGTCATTGTTACTGATAAGAATTGTTTAATATATACCGGGATAACCGTGATATTTTCTGATACGATTATCATACCGTGAAAATCTCATACCGTTACAGCCCTAATCGTACGATTATGAAATCGAAGAAATCGTTCACGATAATGACAGCTGCTTGCATAGCTTCTCAGTGAACTACGGCTCTGTGAAGTAAATGCTGCTCCATCTGAAAGCATGTGAAAATACCACATTT
>NW_015549598.1:1704830-1714814 GCF_001515605.1 Sinocyclocheilus anshuiensis | reverse complement strand
GTCTTGCAACATTTGCGTGTGTTCAGATGAGCAGGAAAATAGTTATATCCTACACAATTACTCGCTAACAAAGGTTATTCGTCCAATTCAATGCATATTGTATGCATTATTATTATTATTATTTTTGTTAAATAAACAAAACCACTGGTAAATAAAACGCACCTTAGTATCGATATTTTTTGTTTGAGTATCGATACTTTCGATACTCGCGTCAGTATCAATATATCGATACTTCGGATCGATACGCCCATCCCTAATCGCTTTGACCATAGATCCCACCTTCTCACACACACCATGATTGGTCCATTATGTACAATGCCTGCATGTTATTGGTCGAACTACTTTTCGATCATTACCTTAAGCAAGCATGAAAACAGGAAAAAACAAAGCCAAAACAAATCCTGGCAAGGACACATCCGGGGCACGTATGGTCACCCTAGTCTTACACAGAATAAGGCATGCAATATTTCATTGAATTCTAAGCAGTGATAAATAAAGTCTATGTCGATTAGCATTGCATTATTATATACTTTATCATAATGAAAATTATAAGACAAACTCGTAGTCGTGTGTTTATTCGTCACGTTGAATTAATGAAAGCAGTTGAATCTTCTGTTTATTCAGCTGCAGTGAAAGGCATTTTCTGGGTTTCTTCTGCGAGGCGTATTTGGACTTTCAGCGCGAGATCGCCCTCTGGCCTTCGGATGGAGATTTACTGCTGATCACAGAACCGTGCTTCACTGAAAGATACGCATGACAATCGCAGCTTTTGCCTAATCATGATTACGATTTCATTTCGATTTATCGTGCATCCCTAAAATATGTGTCCCTTAAATTGCTTTCCTTTTTACCATAATCAGGTTGGTATCAACTACCAGCCGCCGACTGTGGTTCCAGGAGGCGATCTGGCCAAAGTTCAAAGGGCAGTCTGTATGTTGAGCAACACCACAGCCATCGCTGAGGCCTGGGCCCGTCTGGATCACAAGTTTGATCTAATGTACGCAAAGAGAGCCTTCGTGCACTGGTACATTGGAGAAGGTATGGAGGAGGGTGAGTTTGCGGAGGCCCGTGAAGATTTAGCCGCTCTCGAGAAAGATTACGAAGAGGTGGGAGTCGACACTCCCGAAGGGGACGGTGAAGAGGGAGAAGAATAAATGTGACTTTACTCTTAAAGTTTTGAATATAGCAATAAATATTGACATTTCACGTTTGTTAGTCTTTTAGGCATTTATTAATCAGCATTTAAAAAATCTAGTCGCCAATAGCCACTAATCAAACAGCTACAATGTACAGTACATTACATAAGGAGTGTTACAGGTTACCACACTACAGATAAAACAGTTCAAAAGGATTCTGCACCATTTATTGTCTTCAGCAACAGAAAGTTGTAGATGGCTTCGAAGATTTATCAAAGCACAGCGACGGTGTGAATAAATGCTTTCTTCATTAAACGTCACTTGTTTGTTCTGTAGCAAGGCACATTTGATTTCTTTTACCTGTACTGTACTTACATCAGTATACAGTGACTTTACTCTCTAACTTTACAGACTTGCATAATAACATCCTTCATATAAAACGTGCTCAAGAATTGTCACAACCCAGCATGACAGTTCTTACATCAAAGTACCTGCACTTCTCTGCAAAGGCAAGATTTCATCAGAAATACAGTGCCAAAATAGATCACTTTACATATCGGAAATGTTGTAAACAGCATTCTAATTTTATAATATTTATATTATATTTAATATAGTAGCTATTTAAGGATAGTTTTATTCAGTTTAGGATAATTAAACCGTTTACTAAAGTATGATTAACACTAAGAAAGTCTTTCTATAACAGACTTACTGTCAGGCTGGTCTGTTAATGCCACAGGAGTATTTAAACATTTCATGTTAGAATGAAATCAAAATGAAGTCCAACAAACCCACTAGATTCAAAACCACTGAACAGAGCGCGCATGGAACAGGTGGAGTGCATCTTTGGTCAGTTTTTAAACCCAGAAGTCCAAAATGCCAATATTGTCTGTTATCGTTACAGTGACAAAATATAAAAGGACACAGTCAAATTGTCTTACATGTGCATAAGGACCTATTTTCAAATCAGTCTCAATATCATTTTCAGTTAAATTAGGATATTTACATGAGGAATGCAATACTCCCATTGTTTAGAAGTCACACTACTTTTCAGATTAAAAAGTATTCTGATTCTGAATCATAATCGTCTTAATGCATCTTACAGCATTTTATGTTATGCAAACAAACTGAAATTAATTCTTTGATAATCAACAGGCAGGTCCACAAGAAATCTTTAGATCTTTCTGCACTTTCTGTGTTGATTATGTGAGAAAAAAATTCATCCTAATATTTAATACATACAAGTGGCAGAGAGTGAGCAGAAATCTGCTGAACTTCTGAATTCTGTGGACACAGATTCTGTGTGGACCTACAGAAACCCAAACCTGTTTGCGATCAAAGTGCATCTAAAGAAAAAAGGAGGAAAATGGCATTTCACGTTCTAGTGGAAAGGCTCAGGCAGAAGAACATCATTGCATTATAAAACCTGCTCGCGGGGGAAGACCAGCGCCGGGTCCTTGAGGGAGTGCTTGTGGGTATGGACATGAATATGATGGAACCGTGTTTGGCAGAGGAGCACCGATGCTCTGAGGGTTGTAAGGCATGGCTGATGGTTGAGATGTCGGTGCAGGTCTTACATGAGCTGGAGAACCATTAGCTAGCCTTTGGAAAGGTGCGGTGGAGTTATGGGTCTCCTGAGGTTGTGAGGGCTCATTAGAGGAACCCTGAGGAAGATGAACACCCTTCAGCACCATCTCCTGGAGCTTATCGATCTTCACACGCCTCAGATGTGCCAGCTTCCTCTTGCTCTGGTAATCATCAATGAAGCTGTCCAGAGGCAAGGATCCATCCAAGAATGAATCGGCCATGTTCTACGAAACACATGGGAGAATCTTACGACATTGTACATGGTGTAAAAATCAGTTATGAATTTCTGAAAACATGGACAATGTTGATACCTCTGTTTCTTCTTCGATCTTGGCTCCCTCGGTTTGCAAAAGAGCCAACAATGTGTCTAGTGAACTGTTTCCTGAAAAAAGATCCAGTTTAAAACATGAATATATGTAAAATTGCTTCAATATTTCATCAGTGGCATCCAGTTGTACTACATTAGCAGTTAGAAAGACTGTCACATTAATATTGCAATCTCTAATTGGACAGTTGTCTGAGAAATAGCTATTTTGCATTTTAAGTAATGCATCTGCTCAAATAATAATGGGTCATGGAGGAACAGTTCACCCAAAAATGAAAATTAGCTGAAAATGTGCTCACCCTCAGGCCATTCAAGAAGAACATGAGTTTATAGATTTGGGGAAATGTAGCATTCGATCACTTGCTCACCAATGGATCCTCTGCAGTGAATGGGTGCCGTCAGGATGAGAGTCCAAACAGCTGATAAAAGCCTCACAAGTAATCCACACCACTCCAGTCCATCAGTTAATGTCTTGAAAAGCTGTGTTTTAAGAAACATATCCATCAAGATGTTTTTATCTTCAAACCATTGCTTTTGGATAAAATACCAGTCCATACAAATAATAACACTTCCTCCAATGAAAAAGTCCTCTCACATCAAAATACATATGCTTAGAACTGATTTGGACTGTAAACAGTGCTTGATCTGTGCTCCTGATTCAGATGAGATGACTTTCACTGGAGAAATAAATCATATGGATAGAAGACAAGTATTTCAGCCAGAAGCAATGGTTTGAGGTTAAAAACATCTTGATGGATTTGTTTCTTACAAACATGCAGCTTTTCTCTTCACAAGACATTAACTGATGGACTGGAGTGGTGTGGGTTACTTGTGAGGCTTTTGTCAGCTGTTTGGACTCTCATTCTGACGGCACCCATTCACTGCAGAGGATCCATTGGTGAGCGAGTGATGTAATGCTACATTTCTCCAAATCTGTTCTGATGAAGAAACAAACTCCTCTACATCTTGGATGGCCTGATGGTGAGTAAATCTTTAGCAAATTTTCATTTTTGGGTGAACTAATAATTGAGACTTGAGAATTGAGTGCAGTAAGCATTTTGCATTGCTTTCATAGAAATACTGTACCGGATAGTGATCAAACAGACCCATAAAGACCACAGGTCTAATAATAAAAGGAGCGTTTTACATAATGTGGATAAGTTTACATCAGTGTAGAGTTTCTTTTGGAAATTATTCAAGCAGTCTTTGTATCAGTGTAATTCTAGCCTATCTGCTGTATCCTACTGACCCCGATAAACTCACTTTCAAAACTTCTGCTCGGCTAAATTTACTGACAACACAAGATAAAAGGTTTCTTAAAATAAATCATGGAGAAAACTGGATAAATACAGAGCACAAAATACAATCCTTTAACACTGACATGTGTGTGCAGATTTAACCTGAGATGATCAGTATCAGCTGCAACTCAAGAGAGCAGCAAATAAATAAATGGGGCAGTTGTGGCCTAATGGTTAGAGAGTCAGACTTGTAACCCAAAGGTTGCGGGTTTGAGTCTCGGTACCAGCAGGGATTGTAGGTGGGGGGAGTGAATGACCAGCGCTCTCTTCCACCTTCATGACTGAGGTGAGACCAAACCCCCAACTGCTCCCCGGGCGCCGCAGCAAAAATGGCTGCCCACTGCTCTGGGTGTGTGTTCACAGTGTGTGTGTGTGTGCACTTGGATGGGTTAAATGCAGAGCACAAATTGCCAAGTATGGGACACGATACTTGGCCACACGTCAATTTCACTTCACTCACTTATAAAGAGGAAGCATTATGTGACCAAACAGGTTCACCAGGATGCTTTATTGTTTGACACCAAAGGAGGAAGACAAAAAAGGTTTGGATAAAAGAAAGATGTGCTCTTTTATGTTCCTGTCTACACTAGAATATTTGAAGTTTGACGGGTAAAAATTATTTGGATACTGAGGTCATGCTTAAAAAATGTCTGAACATCATGCATGCATGTGTCAAATGCTGCAGGATGTTTTCTCTTCGCTAACTTTACTTTTCTTCATCATTTTTGCTCAATGTGTTTGAATTGGCTGGTGTTTTGGTGAGACCCTTGAGCAAGGCACTGAACCCTCAACTGCTCCCCGGCCGCCACAGCAAAAATGGCTGCCCACTGCTGCGGATGTGTGTGTGTGTGTGTGTGTTCACTACTCACTGCTGTGTGTGTGCGCACTTGGATGGATGAAATGCAAAGCACAGATTCCAAGTATGGGACACGATACTTGGCTACATGTCACGTCATTCACTCACTTTTTTTAAATTGCCTAAAATGTCCAGGTTAGGGTTAGTCCTTCTACATTATATGCACGTGTATTTCAATTGTACAACGCCTACACGCTATTGGTCAGACTACTTTTCATTCATGTCATTCTTCAGCAAGTATGAGCACAATCGAAAAACAAAGCCAGAACCCGGACAACACTTGATCTATTGATTTATCATTTGAAACCCAACAAACATTCATGAAATGGTTTGAGAAGTGTGGAAAGCTCATATCTGACCTAGCGTGGACCTGCGGAGCTGGTAGGACTCGTGCAGATCTCGTAAACAGCAGTAGCGTTTGGTCAGCTGGATCTTCTGATGGTCCAGTTCAGGCTGCAGGTTGAGGTTCTGCTCCGCCAGGCTGCGGTTACTGGCGATCGTCAGCTCTTTATTCTGCTGCATTTCCTGCATCTGTGACAACAAGAGCGCAAAGTCAGAAACCAGAGAAACTCCAACCTCCTGGATCAAATTACTTATTTCCCTAATACCCCAATATTGAAATCATCATGCTTAATTTTTTTCCCTTAAACACAGATGACCAAAATAGTTATACAGTATAAATGGAAACTCTTGCATTCATTCTGCATGGAAAACTTACAGTTTATGATTAGTGTCTATTTCAAGGATTTTTGAGCTATTTAATAATGCAAAGCAAGATTACTTATGCAGCACATGCAAAATGAAAAAAAATAAATAAATCAAACCATCTAAAAGGACTTATAATTACAATATAACTTAATAAAATGTACTGCTTAATAAGAGATTACAATAGCCAAGTGAATTATTTATATATATATATATATATACACACACACACACACACAGTATATATCTAATATAAATACCTATTAATTTAATATTAAATTTATTTAATATTAATATATTAAATTTTTTTAATATATAATTTATTACATGTAATTGTAAATGTTTACTTTTAAATAATTATACACAACCATTTACAATTAAATGAATAAAATAAATAATATTGTATAATAATTTGTATAATCTAAAAAAGCATATTTGACATTTTTAGAGGTGGGAAAAGTTAAAAGGATTTTTAAAAATTACATGAAACACTAATAACCAATAATCATGTTATTGATTATCATCAGCATTGCTATATTTAGCAAAGAAACTGCTGAACTGATGCTGAACTTGATCAATCCAGAAGAGGTTGACAGCAGTCCGTTCATACTAACCAGTCTTTATGTCACAGTCATCTTTTTGTCTTTATTTTATAAGGGCAGTTCATATACTGCCTCCATTCTGAAGTCTGACACTACCCAGCCACTCCTTCAGTCGACAACACTTTCCAATAAATCAATACTGATGTAGTCAAAGGTGAAAGGTCTCTGTCCCAGAACACCACAGAATAACGCAAACCGCGACAGCAGCAGTGCAATGAAAGCCCGAGCACCTGTCACTCATCTGCACTCACTGTCAGCACAAACTCTCGCCCTATTCCGGGATTAAATGAGCGTTTGATGGCTGTCGCTTCTGCGCTCACTCACCTCCTCCATCTCCCCGACCATTTCCCGGAGCTTGCCATCGTCCTCCAGCAGTTCGTGCAGCTGTGTGGACGAGTACGACTGCAGTCTGTTCTCGAAGCCGGACATTTCTCCCATGGCTTTGTTATTGTGTCTCTCCGCCGCCGCAGGGAAGTCTCTTGTGTTGCTCCTCGGCCGGAAGTCGAGTAATTCCCGTCAAATCAGCGCGTGTGAATGGACGTGACGTCGCGTGCGTGGACGTGTGAGCGACGTCAAGAGGCCATTCACGGAGAAGGATTTAGGAAATACAGTTTTTAATACATAATTTATATATACACATAATTTGCTTATTATACTTAGAATATCTTCCCGCTAATACATTTAAATTATTTTCCCTATAATTTGTACCAATATATTTAGAATTTATATATAATTGATCAAAACATGATTGATTGCTTTCAGTTAAAGTCCCAATTGCGATGAATCGTTTGACAGCACTAAAATGTATACATGGGAATCTAAGGGTTGACAATGAAAATATATTCGGCCCTCTTTCATTCTTTATTTGAACAAAACACAAGTGAACAATCAGAATCTGAATAAAACAAAGTCTGCATTGTTCTCACAGATCACAAAGACTCATTTATTACTGTCTGGAAACATTTCAGCATTACTCAGATACACATTTCTGATTTTTAAATATAAAATGCTACAATAAGAACTCAGAATCTATGTTTGGAATATATGTTTTAATTGAAATACAACCAATTTAATCCAACTGAATTCACTAGATACACTGTCTTTCTAACTATAATTGAATTTATTTGCGACTGTCTCTCACTAGATTCTATGAAATCCATATTTAATTTAATATCATACAGTTAAACTATATGTATACAATATGATAATAAAATTATAAACTTAGTTTAAACCTCTTCCGCTTCTTATTTTAGTCTTTCCAGGTCTTCTCTGAATAGAGTTAAAATCTCATGAGCTGATCTTAACGCGCAGCAAGTGTTTGTGTGTTGTGAGCTCAGCCATTCACACTGGCACAGCTCAGCTAGATCTAAATTAAGGATCTTGAGTAAAATCCAAGGTCTGAATGACTCACGCACAATATGGTCAATGTGGGTTTGGAAACGTGCGTCACTGGCTGCGTTGGTTAAAGTACACAAAAATATCATACATCTGTGAGCCTCGCGTGTTTGGGAAAGCGCCAGTGATGCTGTGTTTGTGACTCAGATGGTATCTCATCGTAAGCGTGAGGACAAATGTGGTTTGTGTGTTTGATCAGCAGGATGCTTCAGGTTCATGTAAGGGATGTCAATCTGTCCAGATCCAGGTTCAGTTCGCCAGGGCCGCAAGAATAAGGGTGATAACCCCTACTCAAACATGAATAAGAAAAAAAAGAAACATATCTTTATATATATATATATATATATATATATATATATATATGAGTTTAAAGTTTAAACCACGTAAAACTGTCATTTGCTTACATCCCAGTACTCACAGTTAGGCCGAGAGGTCAGAATTAGGAGGGTTTGGACAACATGACGGACTCACTGGCTTCAGAGGAATCTTCACTGACGGGAGGGAGTCTTTGGGACAATTTGACTGGGAGAAGACGACACAGTTGCAACAGATGATATGCATGCAGGTACACTACTGTGTTATTTATTTATTTATTTAATTAATACTTTTAATCAGCAAAGACACATTAAATTAAATTGATCAAAAGTGACAGTAAAAACATTTATAATTTTTTACTAAAGATTCCAAATAAATGCTATAATAGGAAATGTTTCTTGAGCAGCAAATCATATTAGAATGATTTCTGAAGGATCATGTGACAAATAAATGTTAAATTAAAATGTTTTAATTATTGTTAATAAAATTATATATATATATATATATATATACACACACACATACATAAAATAAAATATATAATATATGTATATTTTAAATATTTACTTATTGTCATTAAAAAAATTATTCATTTATTAACATTTATAATAGAATACAGAATATATAATAGAAACAGTTGTTTTAAATTGAAACAATATTTCCTTGGTGAGCATAAGAGACTTCTTTCAAAAACATTACAAATCTAAACTCACTTAAAAATCTATAAGTCACTTCTGAACAGTAGTGTATGTTTTGTAAGGGTAAGTACCCAGGGTCCAAAATGAACTTGGTTGGTTGGTTCTCACAAAAAACCAAGGTATTTTGAATTAATGTGCTTACATCGGATGAATAATGAGAGATATTGAGATTTAAATCATGCACTTTGTTGCAGTTCCTACTACCAGCCAAATTGCCAGTAAGAGTTTCATTTATGCAAAGCCAGTTGTTAATTCTGGACTCTGAATAAACAAATATTTCATGCAAAAACAACATTCAACACTCTACAAATGACCACAAATTACACAATGAGGAAACAGAGACATTACAACCAAGACGACAAATATATAGATCAGTCATGAAACTCTAGATGGCACAGGCGACAGGTTGTTAACGTAACCGATGATATTCAGAGAGTTAAATGACTTGGCACAAACTGATTGGTTCATGCTGCATATGCAGCCAATGAGCTTACTGCCTTGCATTTATATGGCTGGCTAGCATTCACTTGAGATTCCTGCAGTGCGCTTTCAGAGTTCTCTGAAACCCTCCACCTTCCCCAGCTCCACCTGTACAGATCTGCTACGGGGATATTTTATATGCTATTTGTGCAGCAGCAGTATGTCTTAAATACTCATGGCACCATAACGCCATATGCATTGGCAGTAGAGGTCTGCTACCCGACCCGAGCCGAAACCCGAAAGTATTTCGGGACCCGTCGGGCTAGGGTCGGGTTCGGGTTAATGTTTAATGAATAGCTTCGGGTTCGGGTCGGTCTCGGGTTTATAGCTAAACTAAAACTATATGCAGGCTAAGCTGCTTTCACAGACGCACGCACACACGTTATTGCACACGACAACACAGCACGGTAACTTTTATTATTAAAATAGCTTCGACAGGCTACTGACTCACAATGTTATATTTCTCTGCAATGAGGGGGTAAAATCGCTGTTTTTGAAGGAACTAAGCCTCATAGCTTGTAGAGAGAGACGCGCAGACGCAGGTTCACACACGCAACTTTCATCTCTCTCTCTCTCTCTCTCTCTCTCTC